>NC_056728.1:57541184-57798684 GCF_019279795.1 Protopterus annectens | reverse complement strand
GATGCGTCTGTAGTTAGGGTTTGGGTTGCAGGGAGTGGAGTGAATGGCAGTCCCTTGTTTTGGTGGCAGGCCTCTGCCCACCACAGGAACTCTAGTTGAAGGCAAGGTATAATATGAATCATTGTTTCCAGGCTGTGACAATGTTGACTCCATAAACATTTTTAAGTACCACTGAAGTTTCCTCATATGCAGTCTTGCATATGGAATTAGAAGAATGCAGGAGGCTATGAACCCCAAGGCTTGCAGAATTTGTCTTGCAGATAGCAGGGTTTTTGTGGCCACCTGTTTGAAGTAAGTCACCAAATTGAATTTGCTTTTCTGGCGTAAGGTAAGTCATCTTGGCAGTTGTATTCAAGCTTGCACCCAGGAATGTAATTTGTTGAGAGGGTACCAGTTGTGATTTATTTTTGTTTATGGTATACCCTAGACAAGTTAGAACCCTTTTTACAAATGCCAGATGCTTCAGAAGAATGTCCTTGTTTTCTGCCTGAATTAGACAATCGTCCAGGTATGGATATATTTGAATATTTCTTTGCCTGCAAAATGCAATTACTGGTGCCAGGCACTTTGTGAAGATCCTGGGCGCAGTAGATAAGCCAAAGGGCAGTGCAGAGAACTGGTAATGCAAGTAGTCTGCTTTGAAGTGGCGGTATCTTCTGCAAGATTTCCTGATTGGGATATGCAGGTAAGCCTCAAGTCTAGAGTTACAAATCAGGCATCGTTGCCTAGCATAGGTAGTAACTGTTGAAGAGTCAGCATCTTGAATTTTGGAATGTCCAGAAATGTGTTTAGAGTGGATAAGCCAGAATTGGACGCCATGATTTGTCTTTTCTGGGTACCAGGAAAAGTCTTGAATAGAAACCTTGTCCCTTTTCCTCTTCTGGTACTGGTTGAATAGCCCCCCATGTCCATGAGGGACAGAACTTGTTTCTGGGACTCTGCCCACTGATTTGGGGGCAGATCTGGCCATCCGTTTGGGATTGGCAACGTGTGGAAATGAAATCTGTATCCCTGGGATACTATATTTAAAACCCATTTGTCCTGGGTAATAAGTTGGCAGTTTTGTGCATGAAGTGCCAGTTTTCCCCCCAAAGGGGCAGCTAAAAGGTAAGTGCTTGGTGAATGTAGAGGAAAGTCATTGAGACTTTTTACCATAGGGAGGTGCCTTGTTGTTTCCAGATTTGGAGGTGGAGGCACTCCATTATTTTGTTCTAAAAGTTCCTTGTGACTGAAACCTAGAGCCTTTGGAATGTCTTGATTTGACTTGAGTGACTCTCAAGGGGACTGGAAAGGACCAGTTCTTAGTAGGCCAGTGGCCTACTAAATCTTGGAGGTTGCACTTGTAAGAAATCTTTCACAGTTTGCATAGATTTAGCTTCATCTTCCATCTTTTAACACTTCTTCAGCCTTATTACCAAAGAGATGGTCCTGTTGTAAAGTAGCATCCAACAATTTTACTTTAACATGGTCAGCAGAGTTTGTTCTTTGAGCCAAGCATTCCTTCTTAGCACAGATCCAGTTACAGCAGCCCTGCAAGAGGCCGCCAAGGAATCAAAACACACACTGCAAAGTATGTTTTCCAACTTGTTCAGCTGAATGTAAAAAATCCTGCAAATCTTTATTTTCCACACAGTCAGAGAGTATCATCATTTTCTGTTTAAGTAGTCCCATGATATGCTTTTGATATTTAAGCATATGAAACAGTTTAAAGCCCCAATTGCCAAGGTTGCAGACATGTAAACCTTCTCACCCCATCTATCCAGCGCCCTGGAATCTTTATCAGAAGGGGTAGGATTTTTAGCAGTAGAGGCCTTAATGCCCTTGGGACCCTGAGAAATGGTTTCAGGATCAGCAACAGGATTTTTGAAAAGGAATTTGTGGGAGTCAGTAACCCTGTAGTATCTGTCTGGCTTACAAGGAGCCGGAGGCAGAGAAATCAGGAGTCATACTAGATTCTGAAAAAAAAAACAATGTCTAGTACAGGAGGTATAGCCAAAGGCCTATGCTGAGGAAGAAGAAGAAAATCCCTAAGTCTCTTTTTAGATTCAGAGAAATCCTGACTTTCCCAGTGGAAATGTTCCCTTAAGGTATGTAAAGTTTCCCCAAAAGAAAAATCCTCCGGGGAGAAGGAATGGAATCTTCTGCATCAGAGTCCTCATAAGTAGGAATAGACAAATCCTGATCATTAGAAGAGTCAGAAGAAATAGAATCCTGTTCAGAAGATTCTTAATCAATGTCTTGCCTAGGCCTCTTAGAAGGAGGGGGTTGGCTACCCCTGATCAGAGTAATTAAATCTTCAGCCATTTTGATCATTTGTTTTTTAGGCATAGGGGCCTGCACATGTGGCCCAGGCGTCGGTTTTTTAGACATAGATTTACATTTTGGCCTTAGTTTTGAAGATGGCATCTGTCTAATATACAAATCTGTAGGCCTGAAAACACCCGCAGAAGCCGGTGCCCTTCACAGTGGCTCTGGACCTATCTAAGGTAAAGACATCCGCTGGTTCCATAACTGAAGCATCTCGTGGCATACCTGACTCCGAATGGGTCTCAGTAGAGGCCTGCGAATCAGAAGTAGCGGGTATCAGGGTCTGCAAAAGTGCCACAGTGAATACCAGCGAACTGGCGACTGGCTTAGGAGAAGTCTGTCTCTTTTTCTTTGCATTTTTTAGGTATTCCGGTAGTCGGACTGCAAACCGACGACATTTCTGGATAATTAAATCTTGAGTCAAAATATTTAGAAGCAAAAACATACCGATGTTTAATCGTGTGTTGATTAAATTTAGCAGAAAACTGACAGCAAGGCACGTTGTGGTCAGAGCCTAGGCTAGGAATACAGTACAAATGAAAATCCTTATGAGGTATTTGCTTCCCACAAGTAATGTAATTATTAACTTTTACGGACATTGGTATGGAGCAAGAAAAAGTTTCCCCAACGGGGTACTTAGCTTTTAGTTGAAGACTTCGGTTCTGAAACTTGAAAAAGTACAGTTTTGTACCTACCATAAATGTAGATGTTCGAGGATTCCATTGCTGCAGTCCTTACTATTGGGTATAGTCCGCATCCAGTCGGCCCGAATACCAGAGTATAAGGCTGACGTCGGTCAGGGCGCATTAGACTGACGTCAGTACGTCAGGGTACTAATGCGCATGACCGGCGCCATATCCTCAGTCTTTTCTTGCCCCAGATGTCAGAAGACCCTAAAAAGACAAGGCCCAAAATACCTGCACCAAAACATGAACAATATATACAAAAATATAAGCAGGTAAACTCACCTACACAACCACCCCTAAACACAGAGGGGAAGGAGGGAGGGTAATTGGACTGCAGCAATGGAATCCTCGAACATCTACATTTATGGTAGGTACAAAACTGTACTATGTTCTTCGCTTTCCATTGCTGCAGTCCTTACTATTGGGTAGAATCCCAAAGCAGAGGTAAGGGAGGCTGGCAAATCATAAAGAAGCAGGAGCTGACAACATGCCTTGCAAAACAGCTGTGGCAAAACCAGCCCTAGACTTAGAGTAGATAGGAAGGTGATAATGCTTAGAGAAAGTATGCACTGAACTCCAAGTAGCTGCTTCCAAAATATCCTTAGTTGCCACCCCGTAGAAATGCTGTTGAAGTGGCAGTAGCCCTAGTGGAATGAGGCCTAATCCCAGCTGGAACCTCCTTGCCATGATGGGAATAACAAAATGCAATGCAAAAGCCAATCCACCTAGAAATAGTTTGTTTCGACACAGGCTTGCCCTGAACTCAAAGCAAAAGAAACAAACAACTGCTGAGACTGCCTAAAATCCTTAGTCCTGCTTAAGTAATAACGCAATTGCCTGTGTACATCTAAAGTATGCAAAATCTTTTCCCTTTATTTTGGGGTCTGCATAAAAAGTAGGCAAATGAATAGTTTGGTTTAAAGCCACACTAGAAACCACCTTAGGCATAAAGGAAGGATTAGTACGTAATGATACCCTATCCTTATGGAAAATCAAAAGGGCTCGACTGCCATAAGGGCCTGCAACTCAGACACCCTTCTTGCAGAAGTAATAGCCAACAAAAAAGCAGTCTTCCATGACAAATATTTCAATTCAGCAGTAGCCGCAGGCTCAAAAGGTTGTAGAGTAAGTTTTTCCAACACAAAATTGAGATCCCAAGCAGGAGTAGGAGCTCTACGTGGGGGTCTTATATTTTTTGCCCCTCTAAGAAACTGCTTGAACAAAGGATGCGAAAACAATGGTGGGTCACAATCATAGTGAGCTGAGATTGCTGCAGCATGAATCTTAATGGAAGAGAAGGACAGACCCTTGTCCAGTAACTCAGTAAGATATTGAAGAGCCATACTCAAATTAGGCTCAGAAATCTCCAAATTCTTTGCTTTACTCCAAAATAAAAATTTCTTCCATTTTGCTGCGTACACTTTCCGTGTACTAGGTCTTCTAGCTTCCCTAATCACATTTAAAACTTGTTGAGGAAGTTGAGACCTGCTGTGTTTCAACACAGAATATGCCAGGCTGTCAGATGAAGAGAGTGAAGCTTGACATTGAGCAGATGACCGTCCTGCTGGGATAACAGATGTGGAATCAAAGGTTAAGGCCATGGAGGCTTCTTTACCAGACTCCGTAGTAGAGGGTACCAGTGTTGCCAAGGCCAATCTGGAGCTATCAAAATCATCCTTGGCCTGTCCTGTCTGACCTTTAACAGTACCTTTGGAAGAAGAGGCAGAGGTGGAAAGGCATACACATGAAGGTTTGTCCAACTGAAAGACAGAGCATCCACTTTCCAAGCTGTGTGATGAAACCCCTTTGTGCAAAACTGTGGCAGCTGGTGGTTTAGTGGAGAAGCGAACAGATCTATGTCTGGAGTTCCCCATGACACTGTCAATTTCTGAAATACATGAAGATCCAGTTTCCACTTGTGGGGATCCATGATTTGTCTGCTTAACACATCTGCTAAGGAGTTCTGTGCTCCTGGCAGAAACCTTGCCTGAAGAGTTAGGTGCAAGCGTAGCGCAGTCTCCCATAAAATCATCGCCTGCCTGCATAGAGGATAAGAATGTGTTTGTTTGTTGAAGTACCACATGACAGTTGTGTTGTCTGTTAGAATCAACACCTGCCCTGGAAGAAGTAACTCCTTGAAAGCCAGCAATGCGAACTGGACTGCTAACATCTCCTTCATGTTGATATGTAGATGCTGTAGTCTGGCAGGCCACTTGTCTTGTATCCACTTTCCATTTAGATGAGCTCCCCAAGCAATGTCTGAGGCATCTGTCGGTAAAATCTGACTCGCCTCTGGCCGGGTCACAGAGAGTCCCTTGTTTAGGTGACATTCCTGAGCCCACCACAAAAATTCTCTTTGAAGGCAAGGTATTATTTGAATGACAGTGTCTAAATCCTGGCAGTGCTGTGTCCATACATTTTGAGATACCATTGTAACTTCCTCATATGCAGTTTGGCATTGGGAAGCACCAGAATACAAGATGCCATGAACCCTAATGCTTGAAGGACTGTCTCTGCAGTCAGCACGGACTGATGAGATAGTTGATGGAAGTAAAGTGATAGACTCTTTTGTTTGTCCGGGGTTAAAAGGCCATCTGGGCTGCTGTATTCAGTCTCACACCCAGAAAGCACATGTCTTGAGAGGGTACTAGACTGGACTTTATTTCGCTCACAGAATACCCTAGGCATCTTAGCACTGCTATAAGATATTCCAGATGCTGTAGAAGGTCTTCCTTTTCTTGAGCCAGAATCAGGCAGTCGTGTAAATAAGGATAGATTTGAAGTCCTTGTAGCCTGAAGTAAGTTATCACTGGAGCCAGAACCTTTGTGAATACTCTGGGCAGTAGATAAGCCAAAGGGCAATGCAGAGAACTGATAATGAGAATCTCCAGCTCGAAACCGCAGATACTTCCTGTAACTTAGCCTGATAGGCACATGAAGGTAAGCTTCCTTGAGATCTAAAGTTACCATCCAGTGATCTTTGCCCAGCAGGGGTAAAAGCTGTTGTAACGCCAGCATCTTGAACTTGGGAATGTCCAGATAAGTGTTGAGGAGAGATAAATCCAAAAGCAGTCTCCACATGTTCCCCTTTTTTGGTACTAGGAACATGCGAGAATAAAATCCTAGGCCCCTTTCCGATACAGGGACTGGCTGAATGATGTCCAACACCCATCTGTCTTGAGTAATTAAATCCCAATTTTCTTTGAAAAGAGACAGTCGTCCTTCCAAAGGAGCTGCCAGACGAGAATCTACTGGCAGCTGAAAAGGCAGGTCATTGGGTCTGTTTACGAAAGGACTGACCCCTGCCCTCACCAGAAGTCTGAGCAGGTGAACTCCCCGTTCTAGGCCTAAAAGAACCTTGAGGCCTGCCCCTACCATGTCTAGACCTACCCCTAGACTGGGAATCATAAGCAGGATATGTCCACCCCTTAGCAGGCCAATTTCTACTAAACTTCGGTGGCTGTACCTGCAAAAATCTTTAACAGTTTGCATAGACTTAGCTTTGTCCTCCATTTTCTTTAAAACTGCTTCCACAGGTGAACCAAACAACACATCAGACTGTAAAGGAGCATCCAAAATCCTTGTCTTAACATGCTCAGCCAAATTTTGATCCCTCAACCAGGCATGCCTGCGAAGAACAGAACTAGTGGCAGCCACCCTCGAGGAGGCCTGCACAGCATCAAAACCACATTGCAAAGAATGCTTGCCCACTTGTTCAGACACATAAACTAAATCCAGCAAGTCTTTACAATCAATACCTTCCGCCAAAGCATCCACCTTAGATTTCAATTGTGAAAGGAGATAATTTTGATATTTCAGCATGTGAAACTGACAATTCAACGCTCTCATGGCTAGAGTGGAAGAAGTATACACTTTCTTACCCCACCTATCTAACGCCCTTGCCTCTTTGTCAGTGGGAACAGGATTTTTAACCACAGAGGCCTTAACACCTTTAGGCCCCTGAGAAACAGTTTCTGGGTCCGCCCTAGGACTCTTAAACAAATACTTATGAGCTTCGGCACCCTATAGTACCTATCAGGTTTAACAGGAGCAGGAGGCAAAGAATCAGGGTTCAGGGAAGCCTCTGAAAAAACATCTTCCACCACATTCAACACAGGAGGTATAGCTAAGGGCCTATGCTGGGGCAAAAACAAGAATTCCCTAAGCCTCTTCCTGGAATCAGAGTAATCCTGGCCTTCCCATTTAAAGTGCTCCCTCATAGAATGCAGAGTCTCTGAAAATGAAAAATCCTCAGGAGGAGAAGCCGAAGGAGTGGCATCATCCACATCAGAATCAGAATAATGAGGATACTCCTGCAAATCTTCCGCAGAAGACTCAGAAGCCCCTGAACCCTGTTCAAAACTGTCAAACTCTGATTCCACTCTAGGCCTCTTGTCAGGAGGGCCCATAGAACCTCTAATCATAGTAATCAAATCTTCTGCCATTTTAAGCATATGTTTCTTAGGTACATAACCCGAAAGGCTAGGAGAAGCCCCTACTGAAGCTGAAGTTGGCCTACCTCTAAAAGAAGTTTTGGCAACAGAAGGAGAGGCTCTAACTACTTTGGGAAGAGAGGGAAGAATAGTTACCGGAGAAGCCCCCTCAGCCTGGCCTGCCTCCTGAGAGGGTACATCCTGTAACAGTAAAGTTTCTGCCTGAGACTCCATAGAAACTCCAGGCAAAACCTCTGGCTCCACTGAGCCACCTAAAGAACCGACGTCCAGGACTGCCGGTTCATCAACCCTAGGCTTCGCTGTTTTGTCCTTGCGCTTCTTGGACGAAGCGGGCGGAGCATCCGACGGCATTTTATAATTGCAACGCTTCCCAAACACTAATCTGGCACAGTCTAACCTCCTCTTAATAGTGCGTTTGTTAAACCTAGCACAAGAGCGGCAACCAACAACGTCGTGCTCAGGCCCTAAACAAGGTATACACAATGTATGGTAATCCCTATGAGGTATTTGTTTCCCACAAGAAATACAGTTATTCACTTTTTCTGACATCCGGTTAAATACTGAGGCAAGAAAAAACCAAAATGTTCCCCAACGGGGTACTTAGCCAACTCTGATTCGGTCTGAAACTCCGGTTTCGGAAATATTTCAGAACGCCAACCTGCACTCGCAAAACTGCTTCTGCATCGGACCACGCGGCAAAAAAGACTGAGGATATGACGCCGGTCATGCGCATTAGTACCCTGACGTACTGACGTCAGTCTAATGCGCCCTGACCGACGTCAGCCTTATACTCTGGTATTCGGGCCGACTGGATGCGGACTATACCCAATAGTAAGGACTGCAGCAATGGAAAACGAAGAACATCGAAAATTTCAGGAGTCTGCCAACTAGCACTTGCAAACTGCTTCTGCTTCGGGCACCGCACAGCAAGAAAGACTGATGTAATGGTGTCAGCCGCATGTTTTATACCCCTGACGACCTGACATCATGGAAGAAGGGACAGCAACAGACGCAGGACCCAAGACTTTGTTAATCAGGCCGACTGAGGGCAACCTGCCACCAGATTACCTAAATGTAATGACTGCAACAGTGAAACACGAAGAACATTGTATGTAGTCCATTAGCCATCTTGATAAAGTAACCTTGGAAATGGCCTCTCCCATTTTGGGCCCAGAAAAGGAGATGAAAAGCTGTTCAGACTTACGGACAGGTTTGGTTTTGTCTAGGTAAAATCTCAATGGTCTACGTACGTCTAAGGAGTGAAGGCAATACTCTCCTCTACTGGCAAAATTCAGAAAAAACACTGGTAGATCAATGGTCTGGTTAATGGAGAATTCAGAAACAACTTTGGGAAGAAAGGATGGAATCGTCCAGAGTGATATTCTGTCTTTATGAAAGAACAGATAGGGCCTCTTGATACACAATTCCTGCAGCTCTGAGACTCTTTTTGGCAGAGGTAATGGCTACCAGGAACAAGGATTTCAAAGACAAAAACTTAAGGTTACACTTTGCAGCAGGTTCAAAGGGTTTTTGAGTCAAAGACTGAAGGACTAGAGTGAGGTTCCATGGTTCCACGGGCTGTCTGACAGGAGGCCTAATATAAGAGGTCCCCTTGAGGAAAGCCTTGCAAAGGCGTAAAGATATGAGGGGTGCCATCTATACCATTGTGGAAATTGGAAATTTCTGCTAGATGCACTCGTAATGCAGAGGCAGAGGCTCCATTATCAAAAAACTTGGCCAAGTACTAAAGCACTGCAGTAACCGGAGTTGAATATGGGTCTAGCATGTTATCCTTGGACCAGATGGAGAACCTTTTCCATTTATCCTGATATAGTCTTCTGGTGGACAGTTTGTGAGATGCCAGAATGACGTCACGAACAGGCGAAGAGAGATTGCCTGGCAACTAGTGGAAGTGGAGAAACCAAGCTGTCAGCTTGAGACTGGACAGATTTGGGTGACTCAACACTTGGGGGTGAGCAATCGGATCTGGTAGAGGGTCCAGAATCCACGGCGGGTGAGGCCAAAGGAAGGGAAGCCAAACTCATCGAGACCAGAATGGGGCTATGAGGATCACCTTGCATCTCAACTGAAAAGCTTTCTTTAGAAATTGCGGGATCAGAGGGATGGAAGGATAAAGGTAAGGAAGTCCCATGGGTCAATCATTGATCAGAGCGTCCCTCAGTGACTCCTCCTCTGGGGGAAGTAGGGCGAAATAGCTGCTGCACTTGGTGTTTGATGGGGAGGCAAAAAGATTGCAGCAAAGCTGGCCCCAGTGGCTGAAGATTAAAGACACCACCTCAGGGTTGAGGGACCATTCGTGTGGCATGAGGATGCAGCTGCTCAGTTTGTCTGCAATCAGGATGGATCTACCCAGGATATGCGTTGCTATCAGAAAGTAGTTGGAAGCTAGTAGGACTTGGTTCCTCCTTGCTTGTTGGAAGCTAGTAGGACTTGGTTCCTCCTTGCTTGTTGATATACCAGACCACTGACATATTTTCTGACTGAACTGCAATTGTCCCGGAAGAGAGAGCCAAATGAAAGGCCTGCAACGCTAACAGCACAGCTCTCAATTCCAGAACTTTAATATGCAGGTGGGCCTCAGAGGTGGACCATGTGCCTTGTTCAGTCTTTCCCTGGAAATGGACCCCCACCCGATCAGGGAAGCATCCGTAGTCACAATGGCTGTGGGCTGAGGAGGGTGAAACGGGCGACTCCAAAGTTCTACATCTGACCTCATCCACCAAAGCGGGTCTGGTTTGCAGGAATTGGTTATTTGAATCTGGTAATCAAGGGGGTGATAGTTTGGGAACCATTGATATAGGAGTCATTGCAGAATCCTCATATGTAGCTTTGCTAGAGGCACTACTGGGATTGACACAGCCATAGAACCGAGGGCCAGAAGAACTTCCCTTACAGAGACTGTTGTTTGAAGTAGTATCACCCTGAGTTGAAGCCTCAATCGATGGAGTCTGAGAATTTGAAGTGATACTAGACAGGACTGAGTACTGAACACTGCTCCAATGAACTCTATTTGTTGTGTAGGGATAAGGTTTGATTTCTCCCAATGTATCGTTATTCCCAACAATTTTGCCAGAGAGTGAGTATAATGCAGTGCTGTTACCAGAAGATGCTCGATGGGGGCAGTAAGGAGCCAGTCGTACAGATATGGAAGCACCCGGAATCCTTTTAGTCTCAAGTGAGCTGTTACCACTACCATGCATTTCGTGAACACACTGGGGGCTGCAGAGAGACAGAACGGCCGGGCACAGAATTGATAATGACTGGCTCCTAGCAAGAAGCGAAGCAGACTCCTTTCGCTTATCTTGATGTGGTAATATGCATCCTGGAGGTCTATAGAGCACATCCAATCACCTTCTCTTAAAAAGGGAAAAATGGACTGAACCATGACCATCTGGAATTTGGTTTGGGTGACAGACTTGTTTAAACTCCTGAGATCCAAAATGGGTCTCCAGTCCCCTGTCTTTTTTGGCATGAAAAATAATCTAGAGTAAACTCTGGATCTGCTCTGGTCTAGTGGGACTGGTTGGAAGACTCTTTTTGGGACTGCTTTCTAATCTCTGAAGCTGCTTCTTCACTTTGGGTAGAACGTCGGGAAGTTTTCTTGGAAATTTCAGATGACAAGAAAAGGGAATGGCATAACCTCTGGTGATAATGCTCTGCACCCAACAATCGGTGGTGACAGATTGCCAGGCAGCTTGGTGCAGAGAGAAACGACCCCAGACTGCTTCCAGAGGTAAGCAATCGGGCCCGCCCCTCAGGAGAACAGATAAGGCTGTCCAGAGAAAAAGAGTTCCTGGAGCCCTGGTTACGAGGACCCCCTCTGCGTCTATAGGGGTGTCTTCCGGAATTGTTAACCCCTTTGCTTCTGGGAGTATCACCATGTGCGGCATGAAAAGGACCCCAAGCTTTCTTATGCCACATTTCCCACTCCTCTGGTTCCTGGAGAAAGTACGTTGAGGGTTGGAAATCCATAGGTCTACGGCAGACAGGGTTTTTCCATCTTGCTCGCACCTGGCTAGTGTGTCCTTCACTTTGGAGCCAAAAAGGGACGATGCTTCTATGGGAGCATTCAGAAAGGAAGACTTTAAGGGATCCGCGAGGTCACAAATGTGCATCCAGGCATGACACCTCATAATGCCCAAACCCGCAGCTCTAGCCACCTCTTTGGTTGCACGTGACAGTAACCTCATGGACGAGTTGGATATTGATTCCAGGGTTGCGAGCTGTGAGGACACATTCCCTAACCTCGTCAGACAACTGCCTTGCGAGTTGTCCCAGAAAGTTCGGAGATCAAGTCCCTCTGGAGCCTTGTAAAATGTGCCAAATAATTCAGGGACTGTATAGCAAAGGTCTCTGATGCAAAAACACGCTTCCCAATTCTGTCCACCACCCGGGACTCCCTGTTGGGTGGGTGGACAGCGGGACTTTCTTCACCCAAGTCCTTTTTCGTGGCTGCTGCCACCACCATAGCATCAACTGGTAACCCTTTGGACCAATGCGGGTTCTCCTCGGGAGGGGAAAGAATTCTGTCTGGTCTTCGAGCTATTGCCTCAGTGGAATCAGAGTTCTTCCAAGCGAGCTGCATGATGAGCTCGTCAGCAGGTGGGGTCACCCAAGAGGTAGAAGGCCAGGCGCAAAAAGCCTGCAGGAACACTGACTCCTCAGACGAAGGGTTGGAGGGCTTCCAGTCACCTTTCTGCTTTAACATTTCCAGGATGTCTCTTAAGGAGACATCAGGAGGGGACTGTGGGGACCCTTCATCATCATAATCTGTGTCTTCCGTTAAGGACTCCTCTGGTGAGTCCATGTGCTTCCTCTTGCATGTCTTCTTTCGAGAGGGCTCCTCAGTGGGGGGGGGGGGGGGTCTGAGGAGGACTTGGAAGAGCGGGTACCCTGAACAGGGTTCTCTGCCTGGTGTCCTGGGGGGTGGGGTGGTCTGTGACAGCTGTAGGTCAGGGGGTGAAAATTAGAAGTTATGCACTTACCATAACGTTCCATATTTGTAGACCATCTCGCCTATATTCTTGCTGGTTGGGTTCAGAGCCAAGGCCGAATACTAAAGCTCAAGAGCTTTCAGTGGCTTGAGGCTAATCCCTATTCCATGATGCCCCAGGTTACATCCTCAGATCTCGTTTGCAAGCAAGCAAGCAAGAAGCACCTTATCTTCTATATGTATATAAACATATATACATAAAAAAAAACATATATATATATATATATATATATATATATATATATCTATATATATATATATATATATATATATATTTACAAATCACTAAAATTCAGTCAAGGAAGAGGCTGACATCATATCTCTGCAGGCAGATAAATTCGTCCACCAGTTCCTCCACGAACGGGAGGGGGAAGGAGGGTGGGACCCACGAATATAGGCGAGATGGACTAAAAACATGGAACGTTATGGTAAGTACATAACTTATAGATGTTATGTAGTCCTATCTTGCCATAGTTCTTCCTGGTTGGGACAGCGTCCCTAGAACCTAAACCCTAGGGTGGCTCTGGAAAATAGAGACTTTTCAGTACCATAGTGTTTCGGGAGGTCAAGTCCACTTTGTAATGAGTGATAAAAGTGTGAGGTTTCACCCATGTAGCAGCCGCACAAATCGAATCTAAAGGGAACCTTGCTTGAAAGGCAAAAGAAGTTGAGACTGACCTAGTGGAGTGACCCTTTATCTTCCCTGGTAATTGTATGTCATTCTGCTGATATGAAAGGATGACACAATCTGTAAGCCATTTAGACAAGGTCACCTTTGAGACTGGTAATCCAGTCTTATCAGAAAAAGAAACAAAAAGTTGATCTGACTTTCTAACGTCTTTTGTTCTATGCAAGTAAAAACACAACTGTCTGAGCACATTACGCTGGTGTAGTTTATATTCTGCCTTGTTGGTCTAATTGGGAAAAAGACTGGTAATTCCATGGATTGGTTTATGTTGTTTTCCGAACAAACCTTTCGGATGAAGGAGGGATTAGTTCTCAGAGATACCCTGTCTTTATGAAATACAATACAAAGCGGATGTACTGAAAGAATCCTGTTGTTTTTTGGATGTACTGAAAGAGCCTGCAGCTCTGAAACTCTTCTGGCCAATGTAATGGCAACAAGGAAGAGGGTTTTTCATGATAAATATTTCAGATCACAAGTAGAAGCAGGTTCATAGAGAGATGGAGTCAGAGTATTTAAAACCAAATTTAGACCCCAGGGTGTCATTGGTTCCTTAATTGGGGGCCTAAGTAGGAAAGTACCTTTGAGAAAGGCCTTACATAATCTGAGAGACATAATGGGAACACCCATTTCACCTGTATGAAAATTGGAGATAGCAGCGAATTATATGCTAATAGTAGCTGCTGCAGCACCTACTTCAAACAGATTTGAGAAAAACTCTAAAATTGCTGGGATAGGGGTGGTAAAAGGTTCAATATTTCGTTTAGCTGCCCAAAATTAAAATCTCTTCCATTTATTAGCGTATAATTTCCTACTGGAAGGTTTATGGGAAGAAGCTAGGATAAGACTGCTGGCATGAAAGATTAACACCTGGCTAGTTGTGGAACTGGAGCAGCCAAGCTGTCAACTTGAGGGTGTGGATGGACAGATGGAACTCTCCCAAAGAGTGGGTCAGAAGGTCCGGAATTGGATCCAGAATCTAAGGTTCCTCTAAGAGGTGGGTATGTAGAAAATGAAACAAACCTGACGAGGCCAATGAGGATCATTTTGCTTCTCGACCATTAGACTTTCTGTAACACCTTTGGAATGAGTGGAAAGAGGGGAAAGGCATACACTAATCCTGAGGGCCAATCGTGAACCAGTGAATCCCTGGGTGACTTCCACTTTGGGTGAATTAGGGCAAAGTAGTTGCTGCATTTGGCATTCTTGGGAATGGTGAAAAGGTCGCAGCAAGGCTGGCCCCATCTACAGAAAATCATCTCTGCAATCTCTCTGTTCTCGGACCACTCGTGAGGTAACAGGAGAGTCCTGCTGAGTCTGCCCGCTATCACATTGGTTTTCCCCAGGATGTGCGTTGCAATTAGAAAGCGATGAGAAGCAATCGCCCATTGCCAAACTCTTAATGCCTCTCGACATAGAGGGTAAGATTTGATTCCTCCTTGTTTGTTTATAAACCACACTACCGACATGTTGTCTGTCTGAACTGCAATCGTTCCTAGGAGGAGAGAGTCCTGAAGTGCCTGCAACGCATAAAGCACCGCTCCCATCTCTAGGATGTTTATATGCAGATGGTTCTTGTGGTCCTGCCATAAACCTTGAACTGCCCTTCCCAGATAATGACCCCCCCCCACCCGATCTGGGAAGTGTTCGTGGTTAACACTGCCTTTGGTTGGGGAAACACAAAGGGACTACCTGGATATAGCTGGTCTGTCTGAAGCCACAAAGTTAAATCTCTTTTGCAAGACTCCATTATATATATATCAGCTGTGAAAGAGGGAGACCTTGCATTGCCCACTGTGCGAATAAAAGCCACTGCAGGAGTCTCATGTGTAATTGATGGCACCATCAGAATGGCAGCAGCCATGGTTCCCAGGGTCTGTAAGACATGTCTGGCCTGGACTTTGTTTAAATCAAAATTTTTACCTGTTGATGCAGGGCATGGATTCGATCTGGGGTGAGTCTTGCAGTCATGTCTCGAGTTTAACTCTGCTCTTAAGAAGACAATATGTTGTGACGGAACAAGGCAGATTTTTCTTGACTTAGTGATGCCCAGCTTGTTGCAGAGAAGAGTTTTGTCCCTAGCCTGAGATAGTAGATGCCTGGTGGTGGAAGTGAGGAGCCAGTAGTCCAGATATGGAAACACTCTGAATCCCTGACGTCTCAGGTGAGCCGTGACCACTGCCATACATTTGAACACTCTGGGGGCTGTAGTGAGGCCAAAGGGCAGGGCTCGAAATTGTTAATGACTGGCTCCCAGCCGGAAGCGCAGATACCTTCTGGACCGCCTGCCCATTTTTATATGGTAGTACGCGTCCTTGAGGTCGATACAGTACATCCAGTTGTCTTTCCCTATGAAAGGGAATATCGACTGCAGGGTTACCATCCGGAACTTTGTCTTCTTTACAGATTTTTTTTAATCTGCTGAGATCTAGGATGGATCTCCTGTCTTTTCTGGCACTAAAAAGAACCTCGAGTAAGTTCTGGTTCCTATCTGGTCTGCGGGAACATATTGGAGGACTCTCTTGTCTAGCAATGATTGAATCTCTCGAGTTGCCAAGTCCTTTTGCGCAGGTGGAATGTCTGGTAAGGACTGAAGTTTTGGAGGGGTGGAAGAAAAGGGAATGAGGTAACCTCTGGATATTGTCTTGTACCCATTTGTCTTGGGAAATTTGTTGCCAGGTGTCTGGGTACAATGACAAGCGACCCCCGACTGCCTCCAGATAAGGACAGGCGAGTCTCCTTTCAGGAGCGCTGGTAGGGCCTATCAGAGAAGGTCTCCCTGTCACCCTGATTCTGCAGACCCCCTCTGCCACGAGGGTGGCATCTTCCATTATATAACTTCCTCCTCTACCCCTGGGGGAAGAATAGTCACGTGCATCCGAGAAACCTTTTAGGCATTTGCTGAACCACATTTTCCCACCCTTTTGACCTTTGGAATAAGGTGTGTAAGGGGCAGAAAAACGGACTCCCAAGGCAGATGTGGTTTTCCCGTCCTTCTCGCACCTGGTCAGCATCTCTTTCACCATGGGTCCTAACGAGGCTGAACCATCAAAAGGGGTGTTGGTAAATGAAGACTTGAAATGGTCAGCAAAGTTACAAAGGCTCATCCAAGAATGTCTCCTGAGAGATTCCCGATGCCACTACTCTACTTGCTCAGTCAGCTGCATAAGAGATTAGCCTCATGGAGGAGTTTGCGATAGAGGTAAGGGTGGCTAGCTGTGAGGATACTTTGTCTGTGGACCCCGCAGCTACTGCTCCTTGAAGGGCATCTCCTAGTTCTTTGATAAGATCCCTTTCCAGTCTAGTAAAATGGGATAAATAGTTCAGCGACCTCAACGTGAAGGTCACTGAAGAGAACATGCGCTTGCCATATCTATCCATAGTCCTAGACTCTATTAGGAGGATGGATAGATGGAGGTTTGACAGTTCCCTTCTTCATGGTCGCCGCCACCACCATGGTATCTACAGGGACTCCTCCTGTTAAAAATTTCTTTTCTTTAGGGGCCGTAATAAATTTGTTTGGCCTCCTCGGAACAGGCTCCACAGTGTCCAGCGAAGTCCATGCTTTCCTGGAAATGACACCTAACTTGTCATAAAGAGGAGTCACCCAGGAGGTGGAAGGGCGAGATCTGAAAGCCTCCAGATATACTGAATCATCCTCAGAAGGGTTGATGGGGCTGCCAATCACCCCTCTGTTTCAGGATTTCCAGAATGTCTGCAAAAGAGACATCCTCAGAGGGGGATCTTGGGGACCCCTCGGATTCATCCAAATCAGTATCTGAAGTGACTGACTGAGGGGAGTCAATGCGCTTCCTCTTGCAAAGCCTCTTCCTGGGAACAGCCTCAGAGGTATACTCAGGAGAAATGCCGGAACCCGCAGTGGTCACCTGGGGCTCTGGATTTCTACGCTTTGGAGGTGATGGAGAAGAGACCGACACAGGCATCTGGTGGGGAATAGGGAGTGGATCCGAGAGCGGTGCCATCTGAGGGGAAAGCATCCTCTCTGCTACCTCGAAAGCACCCCCACCCCACTCCAAAGACCTCCGCACCAAGGATGCTGGAGACAGGCTCCAAGGAACCGAAGAACCAAGAGGGAGAGTCAGATCAGAAGACATACCATGCCGATTCTCACCCCCGGAGCTGGCCAGAGAGCATCAGCTCCCATACGTCTTTGCACCAAATGGAGCCGAATACACCAGAGCTGAAGTCGGTACCAAAGAAGCCGGCAAAGTTCTCGGGGCCAATGGTTCCACTACAATTGGATCCATACCCTCCGGCTCCGAAAACTCTAGGGTAATCAGAGGAGGAATCAAAAAGTGGAGCGGATACAGGCGGCTCCGATGCCTTTGGGTACGGAGGTGAAAGTAATTTGGCCAGGGCCGGTGTGCATAGCAATCTCTTCACCACCCACTCTATATCATCTGAAAGACTCCTGGAGGAGCAGGTGGACAACGAGAGAGATCTCCTAGACTCCAATATGGGAGACCTCAAGACTGGTGACACCACCGTCAGATCCAAAGCTGGGGTCCGAGAAGTGGAAACTCAGTCGGCTCCTTTGACACGAATGGTGCCGAAGAGGTTGGTGATGCAGACTTGTCAGAACAGAGAGCCCTCGGTTCCAAAATCTTTTTGCGTGGTTCTGAATCTGGAGAGGAAGCTGGCCTCTTTCTAGATGACTTTGAGCCCTCATCCAAAGCTTGCTGAAAAAGAAGAAGACCTTTGACAATTAACTTAATTTTACGCTCCTGCAAAACTCTGCTACTAAACCTGTGACAAATAGTGCAAGTGTCTTGCAGATGTATGGCACCGAGACAGTAAACAATTAGTGTGTGCATCTGTCCAGCACACTTTACACATTTCTTGAACCCAGAAGGCTTATGCTCCTTGAGCTCTTTAGAGGAGTCCTTCGAACTCTCCTTAGACATTATAGACAACAATCAATAACTACTAAACTAATTTAAAACTTTTTTTTTTTTAAATATAATTCTCTAACTGAAACAGATTCTACCGAAAGGTGAAAGGAGCAGAACCCTCTAACTTAAACGGGTTCTGACCTGGGAGAGAAAATGGCCCTGAAACTTAAAGGGCCGAGAGAGGGCTTTAACTAAAAATGGCACTCCCTAAAAAGGGTGGAAAGACTTAAAAAGTGGTTCTAACGCAGACAACACGAACAGCTAGAAGTTAAGGGTATATAGGGAAGAAAAAATAGTACATCCCGCTAGGAAAAATACCAAAATAATTGAAAAGTTATACTTATGAGCCAATGAGCCAACTGAAGAAATGTCTCAAAGCTTGCGTGGCAAACGAGTTCTGAAATCTTTGTAGCTGAAGTGACTGCTACAAGAAAAGCTGTCTTCCAAGAGAGAAATTTTATGTCCGCAGTAGCAGCTGGCTGAAAAGGAGGTAGGGTGAGCTTTTCCAACACAAAATTGAGATCCCATGCAGGAGTTGGTGCCCTCCTGGGAGGTCTTAAATTTCTGGCCCCTCTGAGATACTGCTTTAGCAGGGGATGAGAAAAGAGGGGAGGCTCTGTGTTGTAATGAGCTGAAATGGCAGAGGCATGGATTTTTATGGAAGACAAAGATAGGCCCTTGTGAAGTATCTCAATTAAATATTTTCAGAATCTGAGGAATACTGGGCATGGATGTGCTTATTCCTTGTGCCTGGTTCCAGGCACAGAAACTTTTCCATTTATAAGCGTAAGATTTTCTAGTACTAGGCCTTCTAGCCTCCAAAATGACATCCATCACAGGTTTGCTGAGAGATGTAACTGGTGAAATTAGTTGATTAGCCATGCTGCAAGATTCAGAGTTTGGAGCGGAGTGTGCAGAATTTGATAGTTCTGCTAAGACAGTAGATAAGGAGTCTGCGGCAGGTACCACAGAGGAAGGTGTGATGTATTGCGTAGGAGTGGGTACCAGTGTTGGAGAGGCCAGTCTGGAGCAATCAGAATCATTTTTGTTTTTTCCTGTCTGACTTTTAGTAAGACCTTGGAGAGCAGAGGAAGGGGGGGGGGGGCATAGACTGATAGGTTCTTCCAGCTGAAGGATAAGAGCATCCACTTTCCAAGCTTTTTTGTGATGAATTCTTGTGCAGAATTTGTCCAACTGATGGTCTTGGGGTGAGGCAAAAAGATCTATGTCTGTGATCTATGTCTGGACTCCCCCACTTGCGTGTCAACATGCTGAAGATTTGCGGATCCAGTTTCCATTCGTGTGGGTCCATAAGATTTCTGCTTAGTTCATCTACCAGAGTATTTTGCTTTCCTGGCAGAAACTGAGCTTGTAGATGTATTTGGTAAGTCAAGGCTGTGTTCCACAAGGCCATGGTTAGTCTGCAAAGGGGGTAGGAATGGGTAACCCCCCTGCTTATGTACCACATGACTGTGGTGTTGTCCGTCTATCAGTAGTTGTCCTGGATGAAGAAAGTCCTTGAAAGCTGTCAGAGCATTCTGTACAGCTAGCATCGCTTTCTGGTCGATATGCAGGTGCATTTGATTTGGGCTCCATCCGCCCTGAATACATTTCCCTGCCAGATGCGCCCCCCAAGCAAAGTCTGATGCATCTGTAGTCAGGGTTTGGGTGGCAGGGGATGGAATGAATGACAGTCCCTTGTTTTGGTGACAGGCCACTGCCCGCTATAGGAACTTTTGCTGCAGGCAAAGAATGATGGGAATCATTGTTTCCAGGCTGCGACAATGTTGACTCCATAAGCTTTTTAGGTACCACTGAAGTTTCCTCATGTGCAGTCTTGTATATGGAATTAGAAGAATGCAGGAAGCCATGAACCCCAAGGCCTGTAGAATTTGTCTTGCAGATAACTGGGTTTTTGTGGCCACTTGAAGTAAGTCATCAATTGGATTTGTTTGTCTGGCGTGAGGTAAGTCATCTGGACAGTTGTATTCAAGCTTGCACCCAGGAATGTAATTTTTTGAGAAGGTACCAGTTGCGATTTATTTTCATTTATGGTGTACACTAGGCAAGTTAGAAGCCTTTTTACAAACGCCAGATGCTGTAGAAGAGTGTCCTTGTTTTCTGCCTGAATGAGACAATCATCCAGATAAGGATAAATCTGAAAGTTTCTTTGTCTGCAAAATGCGATTACTGGTGCCAGGCACTTTGTGAAGACCCTGGGCGCAGTTGATAAGCCAAAGGGCAGTGCAGAGAACTGGTAATGCAAATAGCCTGCTTTGAAACGGAGGTATCTTTTGCAAGATTCCCTGATTGGGATATGCAGGTAAGCCTCTTAAGTCTAGAGTTACCAACCAGGCATCCCTGCCTAGCATAGGCAGTAACTGTTGTAGAGTCAGCATCTTGAATTTTGGAATATCCAGGAAAGTATTTAGAATGGATAAGTCCAGAATTGGGCGCCATGATTTGTCTCTTCTGGGTACCAGGAAAAGTCCTGAATAAAAACCTTGTCCCTTTTCCTTTTTTGGTACTGGTTGAATAGACCCATATTCATGAGGGACAAACTTGTTTCTGGGCCTCTGGCCCACTGATTTGGAGGTAGATCTGGTCATCCGTTTGGAACTGGCAACATGTGGAAATGAAATCTGTATCCCTGGGATACTATATTTAAATCCCACTTGTCCTGGGTAATTAGATGCCAATTTTGTGCATGAAGTGCTAGTTTCCCCCCAAAGGGGCTGCCAAAAGATAAGTGCTTGGAAATGGCAGAGGAAAGTCATTGAAACTGTTTACCGTAGGGGGGTGCCTTGCTACTTCCAGATTTGGAGGTGGAGACACCCCATTGTTTTGTTCTGTAAGTTCCTTGTGACTGAAACCTGGAGCCTTTGGAGTGTCTGGGTTTGACCGGAGTGGCTCTGGTGGGTACTGGAAAGGACCAATTCTTAGTAGGCCAGTGCCTACTGAACCTGGGTGGCTGCACTTGTAGGAAATCTTTTGCAGTTTGCATAGATTTAGCTTCATCTTCCGTCTTTTTCAAAACTTCTTATGCCTTATTACCAAAATAGACTGTCCTGTTGTAAAGGAGCATCCAACAATTTTGCTTTAACATGATCAGGCAGATTATCCTCCTTGAGCCAAGCATGCCTTCTTATCACAGATCCAGTTACAGCAGCCCTGCAAGAGGCCTCCAAGGAATCAAAACCACATTGCAAAGTATGCGTTCCAACTTGTTCAGCTGAATGCAATAAATCCTGTAACTCTATTTTCCACACAGTCAGAAATCAATATCATTTTCTGTTTAAGTATGCCCATGATATGCTGCTGATATTTAAGCATATGAAATTGACAGTTTAAAACCCTGATTGCCAGGGTAGCAGACGTGTAAACCTTCTTACCCCATCTATCCAGCGCCCTGGAGTCTCTACCAGAAGGGGTAGGATTTTTAGCAGTAGAAGACTTAACACCCTTGGGACCCTGAGAAATTGTTTCAGGGTCAGCAGTAGGGTTTTTAAAAAGAAATTTGTGGGAGTCAGGAACCCTGTAATATCTGTCTGGCTTACTAAGAGCCAGAGGCAGGGAATCAGGAGCCAT
Organism: Protopterus annectens; assembly: GCF_019279795.1. Classification (NCBI taxonomy): domain Eukaryota; kingdom Metazoa; phylum Chordata; order Ceratodontiformes; family Protopteridae; genus Protopterus; species Protopterus annectens. The sequence continues at coordinate 57,777,037 of NC_056728.1, read as the reverse complement.
GCTGGATTCTGAGAAAACATCAACAATGTCTAGAACATGAGTTATAGCCAAAGGCCTATGCTGAGGAAGGAGGAAATTCCCAAGCCTCTTTTTGGATTCCAAAAAAATCCTGACTCTCTGAATGAAAATGTTCCCTTAAGGTATACAAAGTTTCTCCAAAAGAAAAATCCTCAGAAGGAGAAGCAGAAGGGATGGATTCTTCTGCAGAGTCCTCATAAAGTGGAATAGATAATTCCTGATCAGAAGAGGAATCAGAAGAAATATAAACCTGATCTGAAGATTCATAAGTGCCTTGCCTAGGCCACTTAGCAGGAGGGGGATGGGAACCCCTGATCAAGTTAATTAAATCCTCAGCCATTTTGATCATTTGTTTTTTTAGGCATAGGGGCCTGTGCACGTGGCCCATGCATCGTTTTGTTTAGACACAGAAGTTGGTTTTGGCCTTGTTTCTGAGGATGGCGTTGGTTTAATATACAAATCTTTAGGCCTGAAAACACCCTTAGAAGCCAGTGCCTGCTCAGTGGCTCCAGACCCATCTAAGGTAGAGACATCCGCAGGTTCAATACGAAGTGTCTCGCGGCATACCGAACTCTGAATGGGTCTCAGTAGAGGCCTGCGAATCAAAAGTAGCGGGTATCAGGGGCTGCGAAAGCGCCTCACTGAGTACTGGCGAACCGGCGACTGGCTTAGGAGAAGCTTGGTAGTCGGTTTTGGACCTCAACGGTCTGTCTCTTTTTCTTTGCGTTTGTTGGCATCGGTAAGGAGCAAGAAAAAGTTTCCCCAATAGGGTACTTAGCTTTAGGTTGAAGACTTCGGTTCTGTAACTCGAAAACCGAAATTTCAGGAGTCGGCTGACCGGCACTTGTGAACTGCTTCTGCTACGGGCACTGCGCAGCAAGAAAGTCTGATGAAAATGGCGTCGGCTGCATGTTTTATACCAGACTACCTGATGTCATGGAAGAAGGGACAGCAACCGACGCAGGACTCAAGACTTTGTTAATCAGGCCGACTGAGGGCAACCTGCCAGCAGATTACCCAAATGTAATGACTGCAACAGTGAAACATGAAGAACATCTGCTTTGAACCAAAGGTATCGGAGTACAGCCAGTTAGGGTAATTGTCAGAGTGGAGGAAGAAACTACCCTCGGATCTGACACAAAAACACTTTGAGAACTCTGATCCTGGGACTCCAAAATCACAGGCTAGATCGGAGAGAGAGAAACAAGGGACTTGGCAGGTACACTCACGGATCCAATAGGGGATGGAGCTGAAAGAACCTCCATTTGGACCTGAACTATGGGGAATTTATGCATCATCCTATCCACATGTGCCTCTGACACACTTCTGGATAACCTAGAAAATGACAGGGAAGGGGGTAGACAGTGTTTCTTCAGAGTGTGAAATAGCTGAGTGGTCAGAGAAGGGGAAACGTGCTTCACTGTGTAGTCTGGCATACAGCTTCTATGAAATGAACTGGTTCTCTGATTCAATGACCTGGGATCAGAGGAACAAGCAGATGGTAAGGGGGATATGGTAACAGGAACTTATCCTTTCAGATCCGAGGAAGTTTTGAATCAGAAGAAGGCCCAGGAGGTTTTGAATCTGAGGAGATTCAATCTGAAATTTTTCTAATTTTTTCTAATGGCTCCGATGAAGCCCTTGAGGACTTCATAGGTGACCTCTTTCTGGTATCTGAAGAAACAGCTTTGGGTGTTTGGGGGGGTGAGCCCCATAAGAAGCGGGAAGTAATCCCTTAAGAAACAGTTTGTTGTGCATGTCCGATAATGCTCTAGGATTAAAAGTAGCACAAATGGAACAGGCTGTGTTGAGATGGTCCAGTCCTAGATGGTCCAGTCCTAGACGATACACACACCTTGTTGGTATCGTAATTTGGGATCTTATGCGCACAAGAAATGTACTTTTTAAAACCAGTCTGTTTCTCTGACATGGTTAAAGGGAGAAAGCCAGGAAACAAACAATAATAAAAACAATAACTACTATTTTAATAGTAGCTATAAGGTAGAACAAAAATAGAAAGAAACAATACCAGCTACGGTATCATAACGAAAATACCTGTTAAGGTAAGGAAAGTAGTACCAACAATAGTACAAAGATTAGCTAAGCAGAGAAACAAGAACAATTGTTAAAAGGGAAATCCTAATGCTAGTGAACACTAAGAGGGAGGACACAAAGCAGATAGAGACTAGTTTTAAGAAGATCAGTTTAACTAGTAATTATTGAAAGAGAAACTTACTACGGTCGACAGATTGGAACCTACGGTCTAACCACATTGGCAGCAAACAAGATCTGAGGCAGTGGGGATTGACTACAGCATTATGGGTACAGGGAGGACCTCAAGATTTGGATCTGAAATTTAGGAAATGTGGCAGAGTCGGATCAGTGGATTGGATCAGAGACATTTGTCAGGAAGAATGGAAATCACATCAGATTAACAACCTAAGCACGCATGTAGCACTTTGTGATATAAAAAAAAAAACATGTTATCAGTCACAATCTTAAGAAAAAAGTACAGTTTTGTACCTACCATAAATGTAGATGTTCGAAGATCCACATTGCTGCAGTCATAACCTGTGGGTAGTCCGCTGTCCTCGGTCGGCCCAAATCCCAAAGTATTAGGCTGGCGTCGGTCATGGTCACTTAGATCTGACGTCAGTACGCCTTGGTACTAAAGCGCATGACCGACGTCATATCCCCAGTCTTTCTTGCCCCAGATGTCAGAAGGCCCTAAAAAGAAAGGCCATAACTAAAAAAACAATATTTACAATCCAAAACACACAACCACCCCAAACTACAGTGGGGAAGGAGGGAGGGTAAATTGGACTGCAGCAATGTGGATCTTCGAACATCTACATTTATGGAAGGTACAAAACTGTACTATATTCTTCATCTCACATTGCTGCAGTCACTAAGAGCTCTCATAAAATCATCCAAGGCAAATTTTGAGAGAAAAATCGCCAAGGACTCTAAAGAGAATCATAAGGCCTTCTTTAGCTATGTTAGAAACCTAGGAGGAAACTCCCAGATATGCTCAGAATTAGTTCAAAATGATGTGAAAATTACTGAACCTACACACATTGCCAACATACTGGCTGACAGGTTCAGTGCAAACTTCTCCCTCCCCCAAAAGGAGAGATATCTATTCCAGAGGATTGTAGCCCCCAAACATCTCCAACGCCCAGGTGAGAACTGCCCTCACTAAGGCAAAAACACAGCATCCATGGGACCGGATGGTGTCCCCGGCTGTGTGCTTCATGAACTCAATGAGGAATTAAACCCACAGTTAGGACAGCTGTTTAATCTTAGCCTCACCTCAGGATACGTGCACCAAGGAGTGGCGCCGCGACTGTGGTCCCACTTCATAAGGGCGGTGCCTCCACAGACCCTGGAAATTACCGCCCATTAGCTTGACAAGCCTTATCTGCAAAGCCATGGAGAGGATCATAATGGAACTCATAAATAAAGACATAGGGAACTTGCAGACTTTGGATCCAACTCAGTTTGGCTTTGTCAAAGGCAGATCCTGCCTCTTAAACTTGGTTGACTTTTTCGAGACAGTCACCAAGGCCATTGATGAGGGAAAGGCAGTCCATACAGCCTACCTCGACCTGGCAAAGGCCTTCACACAATACCCCACTCAGGTATCATCGAAAAACTCATCAGCTTGAATGTAAACCCATACATCACAAGATGGGTTGCAAACTGGCTAAGTGACAGAACCCACAGGGTCAGAGTTGCTGGAGCCATGTCAGACTCAAAGCCTGTCACAAGTGGTGTCCCACAGGGCTCAGTCCTGGGTCCACTCTTGTTCGGCATCTACTTTTCTGAAGTACAAGCAAACACAGGAGGGTTATGGCTGACAAAGTTTGCAGATGACTGCAAACTGGCCATAGTCGAAACACATCTGACACAGATATCCTCCAGAAGGGCCTCACAGAAATGGATAACTGGTGCCAGAGCCATGGCCTGAAGTTAAACGCCAAAAATGCATAGTCATACCCTTTGGGAAAAACAAGGCTACCCCTAGCTACCATATAGGTGGCAATCCACTGAGCACAGAAAAGTCATCAGAGATCTGGGGACCCAGGTTGACAGTAGCCTTTCGCTTGACACTCATGTTGCCAAAGTAGTTAGGAAAACCTTCTATATCACCCACCTGATCATGAAGGGATTCACATCTAGATCAAGGGAGGTCATCGTCCCCTGTACTCATCACTTATTAGACCTATGATTGAGTACAATGCCCGTTCGAATGTATCTGACCAGACACCTGCTGCAGCTTGAAAGGCCCCAAAAGTTCCTCACCAAAAGGATAAAGGGTCTCAAAAATATGTCTTATGCTGCCCGACTGAAAGAACTCCAGCTCTATTCAGTCTCATACCGCTTGCTCAGAGGTGACCTGTGCCTGACATATAAGGCCATGTCAAACCCAGATTTGATGAATATGCTTCACCTCAAAAATCTAGATCCCTCAGAACCACAAGGGCGGAGACTTAAACCTTGACACGGTTATAAATAGAACGTGCTGGAGGGACAGATTCATCACCCAGAGACTCCCTATGCTGTGGAACAAAATCCCGGTACATGTGAGGCAGAGCACCTCTCTGGTCTTGTTCAAGAGGAATCTTGACCAATGGATGGGAGATTGCAGATATACCCCAGGGATTACTTCAGCGTCACTGCTTGACAGAGGCACAGCAAAATGATAGGCATAGTTTTTATTCAAACTAAAGGGGTGGCGAAAGCCACATAACTATGGGCTAGGCTTATAAATGCCCTTGGGCAGATAGCCTAGTATGAACCTATGAACCTATGAACCTATGAACCTATAACCTGTGGGTAGAATCCCAAAGCAAAGGTAAAGGGAGGATGGCAAAATCATAAAGCATTGGGAGCTGCTAACATGCCCTGTAAAATTGCAGTGGCAAACCCAGCCCTAGATTTGGAATAAAGAGGGAGATGGTAATGTTTAGAAAAAGTGTGCACTGAACTCCAAGTAGCTGCCTCTTTAGTAGCTACACCCCTTAAAAAAGCAGTAGAAGTGGCAGTAGCCCTAGTGGAATGAGGTCTGATTCCAGCAGGAATCTCCTTACCATGATGAGAATAACAAAAAGCAATGCAATGTCCAATCCACTTAGAAATAGTTTGCTTAGAAACAGGTTTCCCCTGAGATCCCAAAGCAAAAGAAACAAACAACTGTTGAGACTGTCTGAACCCTTTAGTCCTGTTCAAATAATAACGCAACTGCCTGTGAATATCCAAAGAATGCAAAATTTGTTCCCCTTTATTTTGGGGGTCAGCATAAAATGTAGGCAAATGAATAGATTGGTTCAAGGCCACATTTGAAACCACTTTAGGCATAAAAGTAGGGTTAGTACGCAGAGATACCCTATCCTTATGAAAAATCAGGAAGGGTTCAACTGCCATTAGAACCTGTAATTCAGATACCCTTCTAGCAGACGTAATGGCCAACAAAAAAAGCAGTCTTCCAAGACAAAAACTTCAACTCAGATGTAGCTGCAGGTTCAAAAGGAGGTAAAGTGAGTTTTTCCAACACAAAATTGAGATCCCAGGAAGGAGTAGGAGCTCTACGTGGGGGTCTTATTTTCTTTGCCCCTCTAAGAAATTGCTTAAACAAAGGATGAGAGAATAATGGTGGGTCACAATCATAGTGAGCAGAAATGGCTGCAGCATGAACTTTTACAGAGGAGAAAGACAAACCTTTGTCTAGTAATTCTGTAAGATACTGAAGAGAAACACTCAAATTAGGTACTGAAACATCAAAGCTATTTGCTTGGCTCCAAAGAAAAAAATCTCCATTTATCAGCATAAACTTTCCTTGTACTAGGCCGTCTGGCCTCCAAAATAACATCCAAAACTTGTTGAGGAAGCTGTGACCCTCCAGGGTCTAGAACCGAATATGCCAGGCTGTCAGATGCAGGGACTGTATCCTTACATTGAGGAAATGATTGCCTGCCTGGGACAAAAGGTGTGGAACTGATGGCAAAGGCCAAGGAGGCTCCCGTACTAAACTCCTCAGCAGAGGGTACCAGTGCTGACGTGGCCAATCTGGAGCTATTAGAATCATGGAGGGCTTGTCCTGTCTGACCTTCAAGAGCACCTTGGGAAGGAGAGGCAGAGGAGGAAAGGCATAGACGTGAAGATTGTTCCAACTGAATGATAGAGCATCCACTTTCCAAGCTTTCGGATGAAACAGCTTTGTGCAAAACTTTGGCAGCTGGAAATTTAGTGGGGAAGCGAACAGATCTATGGCTGGAGTCCCCCAAAGCACTGTCAACTGTTGAAATACATGAGGATCCAATTTCCACTCGTGGGGATCCACCATCTGTCTGCTCAAAACATCCGCTAAGGAGTTCTGTGCTCCTGGCAGAAACCTTGCCTGAAGAGTGAGGTGCAAACTGAGAGCAGTCTCCCACAAAATCATAGCTTGTCTGCAGAGAGGGTACGAATGGGTTCCCCCTTGCTTGTTGATGTACCACATGACAGTTGTGTTGTCTGTTTGAATCAACACGTGTCCTGGTTGAAGTAGATCCTTGAAAGCCATCAATGCAAATTGGACTGCTAACATCTCCTTCATGTGGATATGCAAATGTTGAAGTCTGGCAGGCCACGTGTCTTGAACCCATTTTCCATTGAGGTGTGCTCCCCAAGCCTTGTCTGAGGCATCTGTCGTTAAGATCTGACTCGCCTCTGGTCGGGTCACAGAGAGTCCCTTGTTTAGGTGACATTCCTGAGCCCACCACAAAAATTCCTTTTGAATGCAAGGTACTATCTGAATGACAGTGTCCAAATCGTGGCAGTGTTGAGTCCATACACTTTTGAGATACCATTGTAACTTCCTCATATGCATTTTGGCATTGGGAAGCACCAGAATACAAGATGCCATGAACCCCAAGGCTTGAAGGACTGTCCTTGCAGTCAGCCTGGACAGGAGAGACAATTGTTGGAAGTAAAGAGCAAGATTTCTTTGCTTGTCCGGGGTCAAAAACGCCATCTGAGAGGCTGTATTCAGTCTTACACCCAGAAAGCACATGTCCTGAGAGGGTACTAGACTGGACTTTATTTCGTTCACAGAATACCCTAGGCACCTTAACACTGCCATAACATACTGAAGATGGTGAAGTAGCTTGTCTTTGTCTTGAGCAAGAATCAGGCAATCGTCCAAATAAGGATAAATTTGTATTCCTCTTAACCTTAAGAAGGCTATCACTGGAGCCAGAACCTTTGTGAATACCCTGGGCGCAGTAGATAAGCCAAAGGGCAATGCAGAGAACTGATAATGTAAAGTCCCAGCCCGAATGCGCAGGAATCTCCTGCAGCTGGGCCTGATAGGAATATGAAGATAAGCCTCCTTGAGATCCAGAGTTACCATCCAGTGATCCTTGCCTAGCAGAGGCAGAAGTTGTTGCAAAGTCAACATTTTGAATTTTGGAATGTCCAGGTAAGTGTTGAGAATAGACAAATCCAGAATTGGCCTCCAAGTGTTTCCTTTCTTTGGTACAAGAAACAGGCGAGAATAAAATCCTAGGCCCACTTCTGATGGAGGGACCTGCTGGATAGCCCCCATTTGTAGAAGTAAAGAAATCTGTTTGTGAGCCTCCACCTTTTGCTGAGGAGGAACATCTGGCATGCCTTTGAAAGGGGGCAACGTGTGGAAATAAAACTTGTAACCTCGGTTTATGATGTCCAGCACCCATTTGTCCTGGGTAACTAAAAGCCAATTTTGCCTGAAAAGTGCCAACTTTCCTCCCAGAGGAGCTGCCTGACAGGAAGGATCGGGCAGCTGAAGATGCAGGTCATTGGGTCTGTTTACGAAAGGACTGGCCCCTGCCCTCACCTGTAGACTGTGCAGGGGAACTCCACATCCTAGGCCTAAAGGAACCCTGTGCATGAGCTCTGCCCCTACCACGTCTAGATCTACCCCTAGACTGTAAATCAGAAGAAGGGTAAGCCCATCCCTTAGTAGGCCAATTCCTGCTAAACTTAGGGGGCTGCACCTGCAAAAAATCCTTAACAGTCTGCATTGACTTAGCTTTGTCTTCCATTTTCTTCAAGACTGACTCCACAGGAGAACCAAACAAAAAGTACAGTTTTGTACCTACCATAAATGTAGATGTCCGAACTGGATAGCATCTGCAGTCATAACAACTGGGTTGTCCTGTCGTCAGGCAGCCCTTCGGTCGGCCGGATTCCAAAGTCTGGGTCCGGCTTCGGCTGATGTCGCACTTCACCCGACGTCATCTCTGCTGGTCTTCGGGTATAAAAGCATCAGCCGACGCCATTTTCCTCAGTGTTTCTTGCCCCAGATGCCAGTTGCCCTCTTGGAAGGCTAAATTTTGGATAAATGAGAATGTTTCCAAAAAGATAGAAGGCAAACACAAAAAATAAGCATGTATGTACATATATACAAACAAATACACCATAAGAGACTCCCCCCACCAGCTAGCTATTAGGAGGGTAAATACCCTAGGAGTACCACAGAGGGAAAGGAGGGAGGGAAATCCTGACTGCAGATGCTATCCAGTTCGGACATCTACATTTATGGTAGGTACAAAACTGTACTATGTCCTTCATGGATGCATCTGCAGTCATAACAACTGGGTAGAATACCATAGCCAACTAGGGGAGGAGGAAGAAGAACTTATGGTGTGGTTAGGATCCCTTGCAGTACAGCGGTGGCAAACCCTGCTCGGGATCTGGAATACAGAGGTAAATTATAATGCTTGGCAAATGTATGCACGGAGGTCCAAGTAGCCGCCTCAATAATGTCCTTGGTTGCCACTCCTCATAAGAAGGCTGTGGTAGTGGCTGTTGCCCTTGTAGAATGAGGCCTTATGTTCTGTGGAATTGGTTTTCCATGGAAGGAGTAACAGAATCGTATGCAATTTCCTATCCATTTGGAGATTGTCTGTTTGGAAATTGCTTTTCCTTCCCTTCCTGTTGCATAGGCTACAAAAAGCTGGTCAGTTTTCCTGTTACTTTTGGTTCTGTCCAGGTAGTAGCGTAGCTGTCTATGTACATCCAAGGTATGCAGCATTCTTTCCCCTCTGTTTTATGGGTTGGGGAAGAAGGTAGGTAGGTGGATTGCCTGGTTTAAAGACACTCTGGATACCACCTTAGGCATAAATGTAGGATTAGTTCTCATGGACACTCTATCTTGGTGGAAGATTAGGAAGGGTTGTATTGCCATTAGGGCCTGAAGTTCAGAAACCCTCCTTGCTGAGGTTATTGCCAGTAGGAAAGCAGTTTTCCATGATAGGTGCTGTAGGTCTGCTGTTGCTGCTGGCTCAAAAGGAGGGAGTGTCAACTTTTCTAGCACAAAGTTCAAGTCCCAAGCTGGCAATGGTGGTTTCCTAGGAGGTTTTACATTCTTGATCCCTCTGAGGAACTGCCTGAGTAGAGGATGTGAAAAGACAGGTGGATCAAAGCTGTATTCTGCTGAAATAGCTGATGCATGTATCTTGATGGAGGAATAGGACAGGCCTGTATGTAGAAGCTCTGCCAAATACTCCTGAATGTTAGCAATATCTATATTCGACACATCTTTTCCTCTTTCAGCACTCCAAATGACAAACCTTTTCCATTTTCCTGCATAGTTCCTTCTTGTTGAAGGTCTGCGGGCTTCAAGGATAATGTCTTTAACCCTTTGGGAAAGATCTGGATTAGTTGCTGCTATGTGATGTTCCATGCATTCAGTTGCAAAGTTTTTAGGTTTGGATGCATGATGCTGTAGTTGTTCTGAGTTAACATCAAAGGCATCAGGGGTATTGACCACATTTTGCGGCGAGACATGCTCCTCAGCAATGGGTACCAGTGTTGTCTTGGCCAGTTCGGAGCTATCAGGATTATCCTTGGACGTTCTTCCTTGATTTTTAGTAATACCTTGTGTATCAAGGGAAGAGGTGGGAATGCATATGCTGTCAGACCTTTCCAGCTGAAGGAGAGCGAATCCACCTTCCATGCAAGTGGGTGGAATGTCCTTGTGCAGAATTTTTTGAGCTGGTGATTTAGAGGGGAAGCGAATAGATCTATCTGTGGCATTCCCCATTTCTTTGTGATGGTCTTGAAGATGTCTGGGTGTAGCATCCATTCGTGAGCATCCGAGGTGGTTCTGCTTAACATGTCTGCTAGAGTGTTCTCCTTTCCCGGTACAAATATTGCCTGTAACTGGATGTTGTAGCTGAGTGCCAGTTCCCAAAGGTCCAAAGTCATTCTGCATAGGGGGTATGAATGAGTGCCTCCCTGTTTGTTGATGTACCACATGACTGTGGTGTTGTCTGTCCTTATCATCAAATGGCCTTCTTTGAGAAATGGTCTGAATTTTTGGATTGCCAGTTTTACTGCCAGCATTTCTTTTTGGTTGATGTGCAGGTGTAGCTGGTCCTGAGTCCACAATCCCTGTACGCATTTGTCCAGCATGTGAGCCCCCCATCCTAGGTCTGAGGAGTCTGTTGTGATGGTTTGGCTTGCTCGAAAGTTGAGAAAGGGTAGGCCTGGGTTTGACTGGCATGCTTGAGCCCACCATAGGAACTCCTGTTTTAGGCATGGGATTAGTGGTATTTCTGTTTCTAGGCTGTGCCTGTGTTGGGACCATAAATTCTTTAGGTACCACTGTAGTTTTCTCATATGCAGTCTGGCATGAGGGACCAAGATTATGCATGATGCCATGAAGCCCAAGGCCTGCAGAACTTTTCTTGCTGTTAGCTTGTTCTGTTTTGTTAGTGCCAAGAAGTAAAGAGGGAGTTCTTTTGTTTTCTGCAGTTAGGAATGCCATTTGTCTTACTGTGTCCAATTCCGCGCCCAAGAATGTCCTTGTTTGGGATGGTATCAGCCTTGACTTTTGTAAATTGACTGTGTATCCCAGGGCTTGTAGCAAGTAAATGACCCTTTGTAAATCTGTTGTCAGCTTGCTTTTGTTGTCCGCTTGTAGCAGGCAGTCGTCCAGGTATGGATAAATTTGGATTCCTGTAGTCTGCAGTGGGCGATTACTGATGCCAGGCATTTTGTGAATACTCTGGGCGCAGTAGATAAGCCAAAGGGCAATGCTGAGAATTGATAGTGCTCTGATCCTGCAAGAAATCTGAGGTATCTTCTGCAATTTGGTCGAATGGGGACGTGCAGGTATGCCTCCTTGAGATCTAGAGTTACCAGCCAACACTCCTTGCCCAGCATGGGAAGAAGTTGCTGTAGGGTCAGCATTTTGAATTTTGGGACAATGATGTATGTGTTTAAGACGGACAGGTCGAGAATAGGTCTCCAACTTTTTTCTTTTCTTGGAACTAGGAATAGTCTGGAGTAGAATCCTTTGCCTTGTTCTGTTATTGGTACTCTTTCCACAGCTCTCATCCTTGTTAATTGCATTATCTGCTGTAGAGCTTCCATTTTTTGATTTGGAGGCAGGTTTGGCATTCCTCTTTTGACTGGTAAAGTGTGGAAGTGGAACCGGTAACCTTGGTCTATGGTTTGCAAAATCCACTTGTCTTTTGTGATACAGTGCCAATTTTTCGAAAATAAGGCTAATTTTCCGCCTAATGGTGCTGCTATTTGTTCCCTGGTAGGCAGAGTTAAAGTCAAGTCACTGTGATTGTCCTGTTGCAGTGGTAGTGGCTGTGTCCGTGCCTCTTATTACCTTGCCACTGTCGTCCTCTGTAGGCACCCCCTCTGGATTGATTTCTGCCTCTGGAACGTCTATTCCTGCCCCTTTGGGATCTTGTGGAGTCAGGAAAGGACCAATTTTTGGCAGGCCAATTCCTGCTAAACCTTGGGGGCTGGACCTGTAAGAAATCTTTAACCGTTTGTACAGATTTTGCCTTTTCTTCCATTTTCTTCATTACCTGCTGGGCAGGTGTACCAAACAAACTGGCCTTATCCATAGGAGCATCTAATAATTTAGCTTTAACATGATCCGGTAAGACCTGTTCCTTCAACCATGCATGTCTTCTTATCACTGTGCCAGTCATGGCTGATCTAAATGAAGCCTCCAGTGCATCATAGCCACATTTTAAAGAATGGTTACTAACCTGTTGTATGTTATTTACCATTTCTAATACATATTTCTTATCTATAGAGTCATCAGAGGATAGCTTTTTAGTTAACTGATCAAGCATAAACTCTTGGTATTGTATCATGTGAAAACTGACAGTTTAAAGCTCTAGCTGAGAGAGTAGCAGAGGTGTAAACTTTTTTGCCCCATCTGTCTAAAGACCTGGATTCCCTTTCAGAAGGAATAGGGTTTTTTGCTGTGGTCGAGGCTACTGCCTAAGGCCCCTGGGATATAGTTTCGGGGTCTGCAAGTGGGGCCTTGTATAGGTGGTGATGAGTGTCTGGCACCCTGTAAAATCTATCTGGTTTGGCAGGGGCTGGAGGTAAGGAATCAGATGCAGTGCAGACATCATTAAATGCATCGTCCACAACAGAAAGGACAGGAGGTATAGCTAAGGGCCTATGTTGTGGTAAGTGCAGAAAAGTTCTAAGTCTTTTTCTGGAATCTGAGAAATCCTGTTGCTGCCATTGGAATTGTTCTCTCATGGCATGTAAGGTTTCCCCAAAGGAGAATTCCTCTGGTGGAGAGGCAGCTGGAATGGATTCTTCAGCATCGGAGTCTTCATAATTGGAAAAAGGAGCCTCTGGCTGGTCTGTAATATCTGAGTCATCCGCAGAATCATCAGAGGACACAGGCTCGGGGGGCTCTGCTCTAGGTCTCTTTTCTGGGGCTGAGAGGCCCTGTCTGGGTGAGATTGAGATCCCTAATTAAGGATATTAAATCTTCTGCCAGAGAAAGCATTTGTGAACTAGAAGTGGGCCTGGTTGAGGGGGGTTTAACAGGCACTGATTTAGTAGATTTGGCTGCTTTAGCCCTGGCAAAGGCCTTAATAGACATGGCTGCAGGAGGCCTAGCAGCGCCACGTGCTGGGGTAGAGACATCCAAGGGGATGGTGTCTGATAAGTCCTTAGTAACCACAGTTGTAGGTAAAATTTCTGAGGCTGATTCAAGTAAAGTAACAGGAACCTCAGTAGTAGTCAATGATTCGGCTGTATTTTGATCAGTTTTCTCGGTTTCGGCTGAAACCGAGACACTCGCGGTTTGCTTAACCGTGGTTTCGGCCGAAACCACGGACCGCGAGTGTCGGTCTTTTTCTTTGCGTTTTAACAATTTGGGTAGTCGGAGGATCCGACGGCATAATGTACGCAAAATCTGAGCCGAAAAACTGTTCAGCAAACTCCGACCGACGCCTAAGCGTTCGTCGGTTGAAGGAAGCACAGGCCGAACAGGCTGCTACGTCGTGGTCTGGGCCTAAACAAGGCAAACAGTAAGAGTGGAAATCTTTATGAGGTATTTGTTTCCCACAAGTTAAACAGTTATTGACTTTTTCTGACATCGGCTGAGGCAAGAAAGAGTCCCCAACGGGGTACTTAGCTTTTAGAAGTCTTCGAAGTAGTATTCGGTAGTAGTAATCTCTGGATCTGACCGACCGGCACTTGCGAACAGCTTCTGCTTCGGGCGCCACGCGGCAAGAAAGACTGAGGAAAATGGCGTCGGCTGATGCTTTTATACCCGAAGACCAGCAGAGATGACGTCGGGTGAAGTGCGACATCAGCCGAAGCCGGACCCAGACTTTGGAATCCGGCCGACCGAAGGGCTGCCTGACGACAGGACAACCCAGTTGTTATGACTGCAGATGCATCCATGAAGGACATCTTCAGACTGCAGGGGAGCATCCAGAATACGAGCTTTAACATGCTCTGACAAGTTCTGATCCTTAAGCCAGTCTAGCCTACGAATAACAGATCCAGTGGCAGCCACCCTGGAAGAGGCCTGCAAAGCATCAAAACCACACTGCAAAGAATGCTTACCCACCTGATCAGAGGCATGAACCAAATCTTGTAATTCTTTACACTCTATGCCCTCTGCTAAAGCATCTACCTTAGATTTTAACTGACTAAGGAGAAAATTCTGGTACTTCAGCATATGAAACTGGCAATTCAAAGCCCTCATTGCAAGAGTGGAAGAGGTATACACCTTTTTACCCCACCTATCCAAAGCTCTAGAGTCTTTATCCATAGGAACTGGATTCTTTACAACAGAAGCCCTGACACCCTTAGGTCCCTGGCTAATAGTTTCTGGGTCAGCCCTAGGGCTCTTATACAAATATTTATGAGCCCCTGGCACTCTGTAATACCTATCTGGCTTAACCGGGGCAGGAGGCAAAGAGTCTGGATTAAGGGAAGCCTCAGAGAAAACATCCTGCACAACATCCAAAACAGGAGGTATAGCCAAGGGCCTATGTTGTGGCAAAAATAGGAATTCCCTAAGCCTCTTTCGGGAATCGGAGAAATCCTGACCTTCCCATTTAAAATGTTCCCTCATAGAATGCAGGGTTTCTGAAAAAGAAAAATCCTCTGGAGGGGAAGCAGAAGGACTAGAATCCTCCGCGTCTGAATCAGAATAAGGGGGAAAATCCTGAATGTCTTCAGCCGAAGACTCGGAGTAATCTGAAGAGTGTTATCCTTCCACCTCTGGCTCCACCCTAGGCCTCTTGTCTGGAGGGGGCATAGAACCTCTGATCAAGGAAATCAAATCTTCTGCCATTTTAAGCATGTGCTTTTTAGGTACAGAACCTGCAGAAGTAGGACTGACGCCAGAGGAAGACAAACCAGGCCTGGCCTTGGAAGGTACCTTAGAGACAGAGGGAGAAGGCCTAGCCACCCTATGTAAAGAAGGGATTACAGCAACTTGAGAGGCCCCCTCAGCCTGACCTGACTCCTGAGAGGCCACATCTTGCAAAATTAAAGGTTCCCCCTGAGACTCAACTGAAACCACGGCTGGATCCACAGATTCCACCGTGGTTTCTAAAGAACCGGCGTCCGGAACGGACGACTCATCCTGTTTAGACTTTACCGATTTCTCCTTACGCTTCTTAGAGGTAGCGGACGTCGGAGGATCCGACGGCGTGTTATAATTACACCGCTTACCGAAGACAAGCCTAGCACAATCTAACCTACGTTTAATGGTGCGCTTATTAAATTTAGCACAAAAGCGACACCCGACTACGTCGTGCTCAGGCCCCAAGCAAGGAATACAGAGAGAGTGGTAATCCCTATGAGGTATCTGTTTCCCACAAGAAATACAATTATTCATTTTTTCTGACATCCGGATTAAACTGAGGCAAGAAAAGACAAAAATATTCCCCAACGGGGTACTTAGCCCAACTTGGTTTCGGTCTGAAACTCAGAATACGAAAATTTCAGGACGCCGAACGGCACTTGCAAACGCTGCTTCGGACCATGCGGCAAGAAAGACTGGGGATATGACGTCGGTCATGCGCTTTAGTACCAAGGCGTACTGACGTCAGATCTAAGCGACCATGACCGACGCCAGCCTAATACTTTGGGATTCGGGACGACCGAGGACAGCGGACTACCTACAGGTTATGACTGCAGCAATGTGAGATGAAGAACATCTGCAATTCACGTTTAGCCACAGTCTGAGTTTTAGGAGAAGGCTGCATGGAGAGCTATCTACTCAGACAGGTTAAGTGTCATTTTTTTATTAAAAAAAATAAAGAAATACTAAAAGGCACAACACTAAGCTAGAAGACGTGTTGCATCTACAGGCTGTTAGAATTTTCTTCTTAGACTAAACATGCCCTGGAAGTAGTGGGAAACAAATAAGCTTCATTAGGCCACCAGCCAAAATCACACCAGGTTGTACCCATCTGCTATGAGAAGTACACCTGAACTAAGGCTTACTGTATGACGAAACTCTGGTTCCAAGAGACACTTGTTCGTTGTAGATACCAAGAGAGATCACCTCCATCAGTGTTACATGACTATACTCTCAGGAACACTGGATTGTTACTTTTTACAGTGTGTTCAATGTGCCATGACCACTTCTTATTTGACCTTCTCATCGGACTGTTCAAGGCAAATAATTAGTTTTCTGGATGTAAGTATCAGCTTTAATGAATCGGGAACTTTGGATTTTGATTTGTATAGAAAGAGTACATGGAGAAATCACTACCTATTAAAAAGTAGTATGCATCCAAGACACATTACTAGGAATATTATGACCAATTAGACAAACAGAATTTATAAACATTGCAATCGAGAATCAGCACGAAGTAGAGAAGTAAAATTCTTACAAGAAAATCTCAAAGAAAGGGGGGATAAAGATCAGGATTTACACCCTCAGAGCATAGAACGGAATAATATGGCTAAGCAAGTAAATGCTAACATCAGATTCTCTCTGACTTATAGTACTGACAATTCACAAATTTTGAGAGTAGTTAACTAATTCTGGCCTGTTTTAACTCAGGACCCGCAGCTAAAAAATATTGTTGGGGAAAGACCACAGTTCTAAGAACAAAAATAATATAAAAAGGCTGTTATGTACTAATACACAAAATAGTAACCCAATAAAGGGGTGTAAAGGCACTTTCATGTGTGGCAATTGCAATATTTGTACACTGATAGATAGCAGTAATCAGTTTGTGCATCCAGTCACTGATAAAAAGTACATCTTTAATGTCAAGGCAACTTGTAAGACCTGTAATGTCATTTATTTGGCAACTTGTAAAGATTGTCCATATTTTTACACAGGAAAAAACAATCAGTTGTTCAAAAAAAGAATACAAAGACATCAAAGGGACATTACTAATAGAGATATGCATAATGCATTAGCCTGTCATGTTGACATGAATAGAGCACATACATTCATGTATAAAGTGATTGAAAATATCTTTATTGGACCAAGGAAAGGTGATATTGAGAATTTAACTGAGTTGAGAAACTAAATGGATAATTAATCTGAGGGCTGACCAACCCCCAGGTTTAAATAGTATTGTTCCTCTAAAACTAGTTTTGAAACTTAAAAGGCCGAACGTAAAGAAAGGACGCACATACTCAAGAAATGTGTCTTAAGAATGTATACTAAATTGTTAAATGCCAAAAGAGGAATATCACTATTAAGTCAACATTAAAGGAAATTCTGTCTTGACGTTTTCTAGCTTTATGCAATAGTATTGATTACATCACAGCAATTAGATGACTGCTGACATGCACTTTTAAAAAAAAATTTGTCTGTAGATAGTAGACTATAAAAGAAAATGTTAAGAATTCCTCATAAAGAGGAAAGTTGTCCTGATATAGATATGTTTACTATCTACTCATTATTCCACTACTGTAATATCATAGCAGTTTGTTTGTTTTAATGACTGCAGATATACATTTCTAGAATTTTATTTGTATGCAGCAAATTAAAGATATTTCATATATCATAATGAAAACGTTGAGAAGTTTCTATAGAGAGAAAAGCTGTCTTGATATAAACAGGTATGTTTATGAATTATCTATCAATTATGACCACATCACGGCAGTTCGTTTTTTGTAAACGTTATGAAGACTTCTGAAATATGGCTTTAAGATTTTGTCTGCACACAGCAATTTGCAGACATCTTGTATACCATAAAGGAAATGCTGAGAAGGTTCCATAAAGAGTGAAATTGCCCTGATATTTGGATATAAACAGATGCGTTTATACGTTGCCCACTTACCTCTGATATCATAGCTGTTTGTTTTTTTCCCGTTATGATGTCCGCTAATATATATTTCTAAAATTCTGCTTGCATATAGTTATTTGCGCATATCTTGTATATCAAAGGAAATCCTGAAAAGTCACTACTAAGAGTAAAGCTGTCTTAACATTTGGATGTAAACAGAAGCGATCAGCTTCGCATATGCAAATGAGCAGGATGATAATTCAAATGGCTTGGTCTCAAGTTTTCCTTTTGTATATGCCGTCTTAATGGTTTAAGCAATTTAACGTTTTGAGAAATTTTTAAGGGAAGAGCTTTTAAAAAATACTTGGAAGCAAAAAAAAAATGACAACTTACTACTGTTTTAACACTTCTGATTGGATGAGTATGCAGCTTGATTTGCATACAACGATTTGCATTCAAAAAGGCGGGAAACGGAAGCGCTTGAATCTGTATATGGAAATAGGGTGGAGAAATACCATAATGGATTGGCTGAAAGTTGCTTATAGAGGCATATCATTTAAAATGAAAGTCAGTCCCATTTTTACTTTATGATCTGAAGAAGATTTTTTATCGAAAGCACTTATCGTGTGGACTTTAAGGGACTTTTGTTTGACTTTGTTTTTTATTTTGTTTGTCTATTAAATAGAGATCGATTTTGGACCAACACCAGCTTGTGGATTTATTGAATTTATAGAAGCCGATTTTGGTGAACTTACTGTCTTTGTTTTCTGTTTTTCCTTTTTGAGACAGTTCACCATAACGTTGGGGGGATTTTTGTTTTTATTTATTTTTATTTATTTATTTGCATTTGTTTAACCAGGATAGTCCATTGGGCTCGAAGAACCCGTTTTCAATTGAGTCCTGGGGAGAAAAGCTCCACATACAGATTAAACAAAGATGAGGATATACATATACATTACATGGGGTTAAACATTGAGAAAAAGCTCCACATACAGATTACACAAAGGTGAGGATATACATATACATTTGATGGGGTTAAACATAGTACAGTTTATGTAATTAAACATGCAGAGATAGCTAAAAACACAGGTAATAAGAGTAACAACATAATTTTTTTTTTTTTTTTTTTGTGAATAGAGTTAGAGTAGTATACAGGTAGGCCATGAGTAATGCTACCTGGTGTTTAGACAGTCAGAAGAGAAAAAGTTACTAGAGTAAATAGTAGGTTATGAAGGGTGAGAGCAGGAGCATTCCCATGTGGAGGTTAGATAAGAGTGGAGTGATTTTTTAAAGGATGGGAGGCTTGTAATGGTACGAATAGAGGGAGGAAGGGAGTTCCATAAGCGTGCTAGTGAGAAGGACAGGAAGTTTTGTCTAGGAGGGGTCTATGAATTTCTATGAGGTTTTGATTGTTTGATCTTAGATGTCTTTGTGTGTGGTGCATTTTAAAGGTAGAAGAGAGTGAGGGGCAGAGGGATGGCTGGAAAATCAGTTTGTGAGCATATGTGAGTTGGGTATATGAGAGGTAGTTGGGTCGTTCTAACCATTTCAGTTTGTGGAGTGGTTCACAGTGGTGTGTTGATGATTTGTTAGAAGTGGCAAATTTGGCAATTTTATTGTAACAAGAGGATAGTTTGGTTTTGAGGGAAGATTGCAGGTTAGTAAGAAGGGGTGCTCCATAGAGAAGGGAGGGTAAGAGAAATGTAGTTGAGAGAGTAATCTTGGCAGCTGAGCTGAGAAAACGATTATGACGGTAGAGCATGCCAAGTTTTTGGTGGGTTTTATTTATATTTTGTAGTAGATGGGAATGGAATTTAAGCTTGTCATCAGTTTGGACTCCTAATAGTTTGGTTTCTGATACAAGCTCAAGGAGAATGTTACTTTGGCTGTAGATGGAGAATGATTTATGATCAATGTTAGTAGTTTTTGAAGGAGTAAATATCATGAGTTTGGTTTTAGCAGCATTAAGAGCTAGACGGTTGTCTTTCATCCAATTTTCAGTGGTGGAGAAGGCATCCTGGGGTAAGCTTTAGTAGAGTTGGTATGGATGAGGCAGCGCAGATGATTGTGGAATCCTCTGCATATTGAATAATATTAGCCTGAGCTACTCCACCACCCTTTTTGTGGGATCTGTCTGATCTAATGATTGAGTAGTTTGGTGGCAATATCTCGGCATCCTTAATGTGGGGTTTTAGCCAGGTTTCAGAAATGGCTATGATGTCAGGTTTGTTATGGAGTACCCATGCATGAAGGTTTTACTGGTAAGAAAGGCTACTGCTGCATTTCATTTCTACTGTCACTCCAGAACTTGGGCATACAAAAACCTCACAGCTATCCCACAGTACTTTCTTTTATGGGGGTGGTGAGACATCTTCTCTTCCATTTGATGTATAAATACTTCAGCAGCTACTTAAAAGACTGCAGAGCAACTATCAGGCGAATGTTAACTTCTTTCAATGCATTTCTAGCTTCTGAAATACAACACTACAAAAGACATGACCAATACCACTCCTCATCCATGATTCAGTAAGATGTTTACGACATCTACTTTATAACAATGTGCTATAGAACATCCCACATTAACAATGCCAGAATCCATGAATTTATTCCTTAGTTTTTTTTCCCAGCATTCTAGCAATTTAACAGCACTGCAGAATGGGGTCATTGTGAAGTTATCAGTGACCATGCTGTGTAGTAGTGCCATCATTTTGCATGACTTTGTGCTAACGGATATACCAGGTGATTGGGTAGAAAGACACTGTACATTAATGTACTGTAAATTCTGCACCAGACCTAACAAATGTCACTTAATGCTCTCATCTCCAAGAGATCATGCTGTATATTACAAGTGATGTAAACAGAATCTTACCTTTCATCCTGGCGGACTCGTCTCTCTTCTCGTTCTCTAGCTGCTTTCACCTCCTCTTTGTCAGGTCTAAGACAAAACAATTAGAAATTAAAGATGTATCACTGTAAACAGATGAGATTTGTCAGACAATAATAATACCTATTTGTTAACCAGGTAGGTCCAACAGACAAAATAACACATTAGGCAAATGAGGGCTGAGAGATTCAAACTTTACCACAGGAACTACAGCTCATAGCCTTAACCCTCTGTGCCATTTGCCAGATGGATACTACAAAACACAAAAGCTTTGACACTGAAAAGGATCTTTATTAATCTGTGAAGTGACACCTCAGGGTTTGTTACACTTATAAGTGGTTTGGAAAAAGGGAGCTTTGCCTCCAATGAGATGCTACTCCAACTTTAAGGCGGTTTTGAAAGGCTTTCTGTGAAAACTGGTCATTCACAACACCTACAAATGAACACAGCCTAAATAAAAGTGATTAACAAAAATATACAAGAATCAATCTTACATAAATGACATGCGATCTTTAAAACATTTTTGCTCCATAAACCAGTAGTTTACTCATGATTTTTAAAAAAAGTTTTCATTTTATATAAAAGTTAAATCACTTTTCTGACAAAGCTATTTATATTTAAAGACAGTGCAGGGTTGTTAAATGCATTTAACTGCATGTGACTCTACAGTCAGCAACAGAAGAAACTTACCTGACTTTGCAGACAGCCTTTGATGTAGGCAATTCTTTCAGTGTGTAGCTTGATGATAGATCCAGGACAGTTTTTGGTAGCTACAATGCTGGCTTTAGAATTGCACAATGTGATGTCTAGTCTTATGCACAAAGTTTCTTCCCATCAGGTTCTAACAAACTACTAGGGAAATACATTAACTACAAAAAAGCAGTGTGTATACAAGTTAGGTTCATTGCTTAGTAGTACACTAGATACCTTTGTGGGCCATTTTAAGCCTAGCCAGTTTTTCTTTTTGTGCTTGAAACATATCCCATTTGGGTGGAGATTGGCCTTAACCATCCCATGGTCGATAATTATTTACTACCCCTAATGAGAATAACTGAGATCATACCATAGATAATTTGAGGGGACCCATGCATGGGATAAAGCATTTAGGAGATGCTCTGTCCATTAGCAGTACAAAGGGCTGTGCTGGGGTACATCCTCTGTTTCTCATCCAGAAATCAAAGGTGCTCTTGAATATGTACAGGGATGAAACTTGTTTTACGTGGCTGGGGAGTCTGTTCCAGAGCAGTGGTATCCTCTGCAAGATATACCTGTCCCTCCAAACAGTTCTGTTGATATTGAAGACATTTACATCCCTAGACAAAGTATTTTGGATGCCATTCGTCATGCAGATGTGTAGTAAATCTATCAGGAATGGGTCTGAGGATGCCTTGTACACCAGACACAGGTCACTGCTTACCAGTCTGTAGGATACGGAGTACAGTGACAGGGCTTTGAGTCGGTCCTTGTCCATGCAGGACATGTTGTTAGGCTTTGAACCTCTAGGGGCATTCCAACTGCTGCATGTGTCTGGACAGATGCACATTGAAGGGGACATTATATTCAATTCAGCCTAATAAGGGCAGAGTAAAGGGGGACAATGACATTCCTAGATCTAGACACAATCCTCTCCTTATAAGCTGTGCAATATAGAAGGAATTTCTTATAACAATACACATATAATGGTCAAATGTTAGGTCACTGTCCACATAAGTTTCAAAATCCCAAACAACTGGTAGCTCCCTGGGGTAGACGACTTCCCAAAAGACACAATAATGCATTTTTTGGCTTTTCGTTTCAGTCCGTGATTTTGGCCCCAGTTATTTATTTTGGACAAACCTTCCTGCAGGATGGTCAAGTCATTTGAGGATTCAATGACTGCTGCTAGCCTGCAGTCATCTGCAACTTAAAACAGCCAAAACCCTTTGGTATTGGCTTTTACTTCAGAAAACTAGATGCTAAACAGGAAAGGTCCCAGCACAGAACCATGGGGACTTCTTAAACAAATGCTGTCCGCCACCTAAACACTACACTCTGGGTTTCCCAAAGAAAAAAGCACCCCACCCACCCAAAGACACGGGCGCAAAAACTAGGCATGGAAGGATACACTGTTAGAAATGCAACAGGAAAAACATACTGCTCAAATACTTGCACTTAACATGCAAAATTTTCATTACTCTGCCGACACATCCTTCACAGCAGTACAGTACTCTGAAAAGGGAAAAACACTTCTGATTATTTAAAAGCTTCAGGCTTTTGGTTACTCCTACCACAACACAGGACATAACTCTTTTGTGTTGTGTTCTTTTTCAGTAAGGGGGTGGGGTTGCATCAATCTGGGGAAATAAAAAAAGGATTTTTTTTTTACCAGTGTTTAAAAAAAATGTTGAACACCTTTATTGAATTATCACTTGTGACACAGGCAAATTTACATTTATACAAAAGTAGTGAAACTGCATTAAATTAACATTATACTTCACACATACTGCTATATATCATATAACCTAAGCAACATTACATACATTTTTCCATTCTGCCCCCCCCCCTTTTTTTTTACAAGAACCATCACTTATAATAAAGCAATCATACATTTATATAACTGACAACAAACCACACTGACACAATCCTAGTTGCAAGCATTTTACATCACAAACCATACTGACACTCCCAGTTGCAAACATTATACATCACTTACAATCTAGTCAGTCAATTTCAGTAAAACATTACATAGCTTAAGTCCTGCCTTATTTTAAACCTCATTCCTCCCATGTATGCATTGTTCCCACAAGTCCCATTTTTTTCCCTATGCAGTTTGCTCCTACCCTTTTCTAAAGACCTCATTTCCAGCTGTTTTATCACTATTATATTCACTACTTCTCATATAGCTAGTTTACATTCAGATTTCCACTTTCTAGTAATTGCTTTTTTGGCAGCCACCATAATTAGGCAGAGCAAGGCCTTACCATGTCTAGGCAATTCCGATTCTGTATCATAGCTCAGAAAAATCATCTCCCTCGTCACACCAATCTCAGTGTTCAACATACTGATCTGAAACAAAAAACCTACCCCAACCTTAAAACCATATCCCTACAACCCAACACAACCCTAAACCCAAAACCTTAATCAAAAAACCCTAACTAAGTGGCATTCTTCAGACAGCACAACTCGCACTTACACTTCCTAAATACAGCAACTTTCTTTCCGGTAGGATATCCATGAATATCTTCAGCTGGTACCTTAAAAGTTATCTCCATGGTAATATTTAACTTGTTTGGATTAGAATACCATCTTGTAGGACTTCCAATTCAGTCTTATTAAAAAACTACGTTCTTAAATTTATTATCTATACGGCTACTCTATGTCCTAATAATGCTGTAAACTACTGCACTAGTACTTGTTATCTTACTTACTTTATGCATGGATTTTAACTTCCAAGGTCTCCCTGAAAATGTGCCATGAACCCAGTGGTACCAAGTGTTAAACTTCAAATAAGTAAATCAAATGAACAAAAAACAACCATACAGACATCTCTCTCACTGTCAATTGTCTTCCAATAAGAACCACAGTGCTCACTAGTAAGCACATTCGGGCAGGACAAACGCCACTCAATTTTCCAAGAGCAGGAGGTCATTTGAGCCTAAAGTTTAAAGAAAAAGTACAGTAAAAGTTGGAAGAATGACCTACAGTTGATGTCCTTGGTTCTGTCTAAATTATCATACGTGACTAAAGTTCACAATGCCTTCCTGACATCCACAAAAGATGATTTTTAACTAAAGGAACAATGCCAAGATAAACAATATTAAATAAAGTTAAGTTGTTTTTCTTTTGGCTTTTCCCAGTTAGGGGTCGCCACAGCGGAACTCTGGTCCGCTAATGATTGGCAGTAGATTTTTTACAGGTGCCGTGGTGCCAGCTCGACGACCAACCATCAACGAAGGCACGCCTATTCTACGCATGTCTTTCGAATGCCACTCGACCGCGGGGAGGACCATGCAGACTCCACACAGAAGGCGCTCCAGCCGAGAATCGAAAGGGAAAACCTCTTGCTGTGAGGCAACACCATCACCGCGGCTTTTAAATAAAGCTAAGTGAAGGACTATATTACTACTACTGAGGAATGTAAGGCAACTGTATTAGAAAGTAACAAAGGAACATATCTGAAAAACACATACTAGTATTAGTCATTCTGGTGGCAGGGGAGGGGGTTTCAAGAAAAGGTGTAATTACTACTACTTGCAAGTATTTTCTGACAGGAAGCTCACTGCAAAAATGTTGCAACAAAAATTTCTTCCAGTACTTAGTCCAGGTTGGAAGGAGGAGGACTTGAAATGCCTAACAGAGTCAGATGTGGCAAACACCTCACCTGAACTACAAATCCACAACTCAAACAGACCAAGAATCAGACAAATGGTTTCACAGCTGAAACAAACAAGTATGCCCATCACTCCACCTAGCACTAAACACGGTATTCACCACAGCACGAGTTCCACCGGTCTGTCTCCCAACTGGCAAATATCATGCTTGAAAAAGCCATCCTTCACAATATTGAAAAAAAAGACTAGTTAAGATACAAGAAAACGGAACACTTACTCTACAACAGAAGCTGACAGATAACAGAATGTCAGGAAAAAGAAAAAAAAAAGATTGAAGATAATCTTGCCAAAGAATATGTCATTTTCAAAAGGAAGCATATCCAGTGTTGCTGCAATGTGGGGGTGCTTGCAGACTTAAAACCTGAAGTCTTGAATGGTCCGACCCATGCAGGAGGGAACTACAATAAAGCCCTAACCTGTCCAACTCAAACTTTAGGTCATCGAATGAAGACACGACACTTAATGGTGAATGTTAAGATTATGACTACCACTCCACAGCAGGGATACACAGCAGCAAATGCCACCTTTTCACCTTACACGATTCAGAAAAGCAGGACCTTTACCTATGCCCACTTAAAGGATCTGAAAGGGTGGCAGCTCTATTTCTACAGGATGTACTTTCCAGTATGTGAAGGACAAGAAACTGTACTTGCGGCAAGGACTGCGAATGCATGTAGGTCAGGAATGAGAGAAAAAAAAATATAATTAGTATCAATGACAAAAAATGAGGTACTTTTTTATACCTTGGCAGTATCCACTTACAATCTTGGTAAATCAAGAGGATTATCATATGGGAGCAACAGGACTGGTAGCTATTCATCTTGACCGTTGAAAAAGTATGCCTACTTTATAATGTGATTTATTATTTGCTAATCAAGTGGGTGGGCTGCGAAAAGACTCTTTTTGGCAATGACTGACTATATTCAACAAACAATATGGTGTTTTGCTATACAAATGTTCTTGTATAATAAAACTAAATTGCTACCTTATTAAAAAAGGCATCTTGACATATAAGGGGGTTGCCTGCCTACCCCTTAACCTCCCCATACATTTATGCAAATGAAAGAAAAAGTACTAAAGGTTCTCCCTTAGATGTTAAAATAAATCTTAACATTGTTAACTGACTGCATCTCAACACTTTATTTTCATAAGAAAAGGAAAGGGTCAAAGGAATGATGCAATTGGGAATGACCGTTTTTGCTGTCAAACCCAGTGTCAATCATCCTGGTCCAGCCCACCATCCGTGCAACCATGAAGGCGGCAGTCAGTCTTAATCTCCAGAATAAGGAAAAATCAAGTTATAGAATATACATTACCATGAAAGTCGATGTTAGAGTAACATATCACGCCTGCACTGTAATTCCTTATACATGGGAAATAAACACTGGACAGTTCAGCCTTCAAAAGCCTTTGGACATCTCCACAATAAATACATCTGCACCCTGTTAACAGCATGTCAATGAGATGCTGACAGCACAACAAAAATGCAGGAGACACTATTGTCTTGCATTCTTTCTTGGAATAACAAGTCACAAAAAAAATTGTGCCCCTGAAGTTCTGTGCAAACTAGGATTTAGTCATGCAACAGCCATCCTTA
This sequence comes from Protopterus annectens, assembly GCF_019279795.1. Classification (NCBI taxonomy): domain Eukaryota; kingdom Metazoa; phylum Chordata; order Ceratodontiformes; family Protopteridae; genus Protopterus; species Protopterus annectens. The sequence goes on along the minus strand of NC_056728.1, from coordinate 57,750,649 downwards.
CCTGTGAAGGAGTATAATAAACCACCAAATGCCCTGAAATGGAGGTCCTTCCTAATAAACATCCCCAAAAGGTCACAAAGTTATGGTACCCAGTCCAAGGACATGGGTGATGATGGACGGAAAACTACAGTGCATCAGAAATCCCATAAATCAGTCATTTACTGTTTTGGCAAGTGTAATCATGCAACTGTACCATGTTCATGATAAAGATCACGGCTGTAGTACAAAACTGTCCTATGGTCACTATGAGGATAATATAATTACTCATAAATGGGAAGAGTATTTTAAGCCATTATCGCAGGGTTGCCTGACAAGAGACTCAGGAGGCAGTTACAACATACCCTATAAAACTGCGGTAGTGAACCCTACACCCTGGTTAGATATTGTATATCCAATTTATACCACAAACAGAAGCAGACCGTACAGTACCAGTAACCCAAAAAGGAAATAAATGGTCTGGGCACACTGGAATCAGCTGTAAATAAAGGAATTTATTGTTGAAAGTTCATACACAAGTGCTTTCATGCTGACACAATGCAAGGCTTTTTCAAGACTTGAAAGATTTGTGCCCAGACCGTTTATATCCAATTTATAACCTTCAGAGAAAGTGTCGATTCTTGTCCAAATGGCTGACTTACAAGTACTCTAAATATAATATATTTTTGAAGAAAGATATGGTAGCATCTGCTCTAACAGAATATACTCATTTGATCTTGTATTGCTTTGCTACTGTGGCCACAAAAGAAGGCATTGCAATTACCAGGCCATTCACATGCAAGTATGCTTAGATACACATATGCCGTGCATGTTGGCATAAATGGGACAAAATCATCAGTTTTGATAACACTAGAGCACAAAACTTTTAGCACGACTCTGGCAACAGAAAGTAGGAAGGGCTGTCGCGAAGTTTAGGGAGCCTATTAACAAAGGAAGGTAAAGTACAGTTTTGTACCTACCATAAATGTAGATGTCCGAACTGGATAGCATCTGCAGTCATAACAAATGGGTTTTCCTGTCGTCAGGCAGCCCTTCGGTCGGCCGGATTCCAAAGTCCGGGTCCGGCTTCGGCTGATGTCGCACTTCACCCGACGTCATCTCTGCTGGTCTTCGGGTATAAAGGCATCAGCCGACGCCATTTTCCTCAGTGTTTCTTGCCCCAGATGCCAGTTGCCCTCTTGGAAGGCTAAATTTTGGATAAATGCCAATGTTTCCAAAAAAGTAGAAGGCAAACACAAAAAATAAGCATGTATGTACATATATACAAACAAATACACAATAAGAGACCCCCCCCCAGCTAGCTATTAGGAGGGTAAATACCCTAGGAGTACCACAGAGGGAAGGAGGGTGGGTAATCCTGACTGCAGATGCTATCCAGTTCGGACATCTACATTTATGGTAGGTACAAAACTGTACTATGTCCTTCATGGATGCATCTGCAGTCATAACAAATGGGTAGAATACCATAGCCAAACTAGGGGTGGAGGAAGAAAAATTATGGTGTAGTTAGGATCCCTTGCAGTACAGCAGTGGCAAACCCTGCTCGGGATCTAGAGTATAGAGGTAAATTATAATGCTTGGCAAATGTATGCACGGAGGTCCAAGTAGCCGCCTCAATAATGTCCTTGGTTGCCACTCCTCGTAAGAAAGCTGTGGTAGTGGCTGTAGCCCTTGTAGAATGAGGTCTTATGTTCTGTGGAATTGGTTTTCCATGGTAGGATTAACAGAATCTTATGCAATTTCCTATCCATTTGGAGATTGTCTGTTTGGAAATTGCTTTTCCTTCCCTTCCTGTTGCATAGGCTACTAAAAGCTGGTCAGTTTTTCTGTTACTTTTGGTTCTGTCCAGGTAGTAGCGTAACTGCCTATGTACATCCAAGGTATGCAGCAGTCTTTCCCCCCTGTTCTGTGGATTGGGAAAGAAGGTAGGTAGGTGGATTGCCTGGTTTAAAGACACTCTGGATACCACCTTAGGCATAAATGTAGGATTAGTTCTCATGGACACCCTATCTTGATGGAAGATTAGGAAGGGTTGCACTGCCATTAAGGCCTGTAGTTCAGAAACCCTCCTTGCTGAAGTAATTGCCAGTAGGAAAGCAGTTTTCCATGACAGATGTTGCAGATCTGCTGTTGCTGCTAGTTCAAACGGAGGGAGTGTCAACTTTTCTAGCACAAAGTTCAAGTCCCATGCTGGTAATGGTGGTTTCCTAGGAGGTTTTACATTCTTGATCCCTCTGAGGAACTGCCTGAGTAGAGGATGCGAAAAGACAGGTGGATCGAAGCTGTATTCTGCTGAAATAGCTGATGCATGTATCTTGATGGAGGAATAGGACAGGCCTGTATGTAGAAGCTCTGCCAAACACTCCTGAATGTGAGCAATATCTATGTTCGACACATCTTTTCCTCTTTCAGTACTCCAAATGACAAACCTTTTCCATTTTCCTGCATAGTTCCTTCTTGTTGAAGGTCTGCGGGCTTCAAGGATAATGTCTTTAACCCTTTGGGAAAGGTCTGGGTTAGTTGCTGCTATGTGATGTTCCAGGCAGTCAGTTGCAAGGTTTTTAGGTTTGGATGCATGATGTTGTAGTTGTTCTGAGTTAACATCAAAGGCATCAGGGGTATTGACCACATTCTCTCCCGAGACATGCTCCTCAGCAATGGGTACCAGTGTTGTCTTGGCCAATTCGGAGCTATCAGGATTATCCTTGGACGTTCCTCTTTGATTTTCAGTAGTACCTTGTGCAGCAAGGGAAGAGGTGGAAATGCATATGCTGTCAGGCCTTTCCAGCTGAAGGATAGAGAGTCCACCTTCCATGCAAGTGGGTGGAATGTCCTTGTGCAGAATTTTTTGAGCTGGTGATTGAATGGGGAATGCGAATAGATCTATTTGTGGCATTCCCCATTTCTTTGTGATGGCCTTGAAGATGTCCGGGTGTAGCATCCATTCGTGAGCATCCGAGGTGGTTCTGCTTAACATGTCTGCTAGGGTGTTCTCTTTTCCCGGCACAAATATTGCCTGTAACTGGATGTTGTAGCTCAGAGCCAGATTCCAAAGGTCCAAAGTCATTCTGCATAGGGGGTATGAATGAGTGCCTCCCTGTTTGTTGATGTACCACATGACTGTGGTGTTGTCTGTCCTTATCATCAAATGGCCTTCTTTGAGGAATGGTCTGAATTTTTGGATTGCCAGTTTTACTGCCAGCATTTCTTTTTGGTTTATGTGCAGGTGCAGCTGGTCTTGAGTCCACAATCCTTGTATGCATTTGTCCAGCATGTGCGCCCCCCATCCTAGGTCTGAGGCATCCGTTGTGATGGTTTGGCTTGCTCGAAAGTTGTGGAAGGGTAAGCCTGGGTTTGACTGGCATGCTTGAGCCCACCATAGGAACTCCTGTTTTAGGCATGGGATTAGTGGGATTTCTGTTTCTAAGCTGTGCCTGTGTTGAGACCATAAATTCTTTAGGTACCACTGTAGCTTTCTCATATGCAGTCTGGCATGTGGGACCAAGATTATGCATGATGCCATGAAGCCCAAGGCCTGCAGAACTTTTCTTGCTGTTAGTTTGTTCTGCTTTGTTAATGCAAAGAAGTAAAGAGGGAGTTCTTTTTGTTTTTCTGCAGTTAGGAATGCCATTTGTTTTACTGTGTCCAATTCCGCGCCCAAGAATGTTCTTGTTTGGGATGGTATCAGCCTTGACTTTTGTAAATTGACTGTGTATCCCAGGGCTTGTAGCAAGTAAATGACCCTTTTTAAATATGTTGTCAGCTTGCTTTTGTTGTCCGCTTGTAACCGGCAGTCGTCCAGGTATGGATAAATTTGGATTCCCTGTAGTCTGCAGTGAGCGATTACTGATGCCAGGCATTTTGTGAATACTCTGGGCGCAGTAGATAAGCCAAAGGGCAATGCTGAGAATTGATAATGCTCTGATCCTGCAAGAAATCTGAGGTATCTTCTGCAATTTGGTCGAATGGGGACGTGCAGGTATGCCTCCTTGAGATCTAGAGTTACCAGCCAACACTCCTTGCCCAGCATGGGAAGAAGTTGCTGTAGGGTCAGCATTTTGAATTTTGGGACAATGATGTATGTGTTTAAGACGGACAGGTCGAGAATAGGTCTCCAACTTTTCTCTTTTCTTGGTACTAGGAAGAGTCTGGAGTAGAATCCTTTGCCCTGTTCTGTTATTGGTACTCTTTCCACAGCTCTCATCTTTGCTAATTTCGCTATCTGGTGTAGAGCTTCTGTTTGTTGATTTGGAGGTAGGTTTGGCATTCCTCTTTTTACTGGTAAGGTGTGGAAGTGGAACCGGTAGCCTTGGTGTATGGTTTGCAAAATCCACTTGTCTTTTGTGATATAGTGACAATTTTTCGAAAATAAGGCTAACTTTCCGCCTAAAGGTGCTGCTATTTGCTTCCTGGTAGGCGGTGTCAGAGCCAAGTCACTGTGATTGTCCTGTTGCAGTGGCAGTGGTTGTGTCTGTGCCCCGGTTATTGCCTTGCCACTGTCGTCCTCTGTAGGCACCTCCTCTGGATTGATTTCTGCCTCTAGAGCGTCTATTCCTGCCCCTTTGGGATTTTGTGGAGTCTGGAAAGGACCAATTTTTGGCAGGCCAGTTCCTGCTAAACCTTGGGGGCTGAACCTGTAAGAAATCTTTAACTGTTTACAGATTTTGCCTTTTCTTCCATTTTCTTCATTACTTGCTGGGCAGGTGTACCAAATAGACTTGTCTTATCCATAGGAGCATCTAACAGCTTTGCTTTAACATGATCCGGTAAGACCTGTTCTTTCAACCATGCATGCCTTCTTAACACTGTGCCAGTCATGGCTGATCTAAATGAAGACTCCAGTGCATCATAGCCACATTTTAAGGAATGGTTACTAACCTGTTGGATGTTATTCACCATTTCTAATACATATTTCTTATCTAAGGATTCATCAGAGGATAGTTTTTTAGTTAACTGATCAAGCATAAACTCTTGGTATTGGATCATATGAAACTGACAGTTTAAAGCTCTAGCTGAGAGAGTAGCAGAGGTGTAAACTTTTTTCCCCATCTCTCTAAGGACCTGGATTCCCTTTCAGAAGGAATAGGGTTTTGCTGTGGTCGAGGCTACTGCCTTAGGCCCCTGGGATATAGTTTCGGGATCTGCAAGTGGGGCCTTGTATAGGTGGTGATGAGTGTCTGGCACCCTGTAAAATATATCTGGTTTGGCAGGGGCTGGAGGTAAAGAATCAGGAGCAGTGCAAACATCATTAAATGCATCATCCACAACAGGCAGTACAGGAGGTATAGCTAAGGGCCTATGTTGTGGTAAGTGCAGAAAAGTCCTAAGCCTTTTTCTTGAATCTGAAAAATCTTGTCCCTGCCATTGGAATTGTTCTCTCATGGCATGTAAGGTTTCCCCAAAGGAAAATTCCTCTGGTGGAGAGGTAGCTGGAATGGATTCTTCAGCATCGGAATCTTCATAAGTAGAAAAGGGAGCCTCTGGCTGGTCTGTAATGTCTGAGTCATCCGCAGAATCATCAGAGGACACTGGCTCGGGGGGGCTCTGCTCTAGGTCTCTTTTCTGGGGGTTGAGAGGCCCTGTCTGGGTGAGATTGGGATCCCCTAATTAAGGATATTAAATCCTCTGCCAGAGTAAGCATTTGTGAACTTGAAGTGGGCCTGTGTGAGGGGGGCTTAACAGGCACTGATTTAACAGATTTGGCTGCTTTAGCCCTGGCAAAGGCCTTAATAGACATGGCTGCAGGAGGCCTAGCAGCACCACGTGCTGGGGTAGAGACATCCAAAGGGATGGTGTCTGATAAATCACTAGGAACCACAGTTGTAGGCAAAATTTCTGAGGCCGATTCAACTAAGGTAGCAGGAGCCTCAGTAGTAGTCATGGATTCGGCTGAAGATTGACCGGTTTTCTCGGTTTCGGCCAAAACAGAGACACTCACGGCTTGCTTAACCGTGATTTCGGCCGAAACCACGGACCGCGAGTGTCGGTCTTTTTCTTTGCGTTTTTTAACAATTTGGGTAGTCGGAGGATCCGACGGCATAATGTACGCAAAATCTGAGCCGAAAAACTGTTCAGCAAACTCCGACCGACGCCTAAGCGTTCGTCGGTTGAAGGAAGCACAGGCCGAACAGGCTGCTACGTCGTGGTCTGGGCCTAAGCAAGGCAGACAGTAAGAGTGGAAATCTTTATGAGGTATTTCTTTCCCACAAGTTAAACAGTTATCGACTTTTTCTGACATCGGCTGAGGCAAGAAAGAGTCCCCAACGGGGTACTTAACTTTTTAGAAGTCTTCGAAGTAGTATTCGGTAGTAGTAATCTCTGGATCTGACCGACCGGCACTTGCGAACAGCTTCTGCTTCGGGCGCCACGCGGCAAGAAAGACTGAGGAAAATGGTGTCGGCTGATGCCTTTATACCCGAAGACCAGCAGAGATGACGTCGGGTGAAGTGCGACATCAGCCGAAGCCGGACCTGGACTTTGGAATCCGGCCGACCGAAGGGCTGCCTGACGACAGGACAACCCATTTGTTATGACTGCAGATGCATCCATGAAGGACATCAAGAGATCTTGTAGAGGTATTAGAAATATTTTGGAAATTCTATGAAAATCTGTATAAAGCAGACAAATATGGAAATCAAGAAAAAGGTACAAATGGTAATGTTTATGAATTAAATATACCAAGGTTAGAGGTAGATGAGGCTCAATTACCTACAGTTAGGACAGGAGACGAGATAAAAATTGTGACTTAAAACCAATCTACCGGAAAGTCCCCAGGAATAGATGGTATTACTGTGCAAGTCTGGAAGCTAAGAGGGAAAAAAACAAAGATCTGGAAGGTTTTGTTTAACAGTATTTTAAGAAGAGAAGTACCAACATCCTGGAAGGAAGCAGTGGCAGCTGAAATACCTAAAGAGGGTAAAGATCCATCAGATACAGCTTCATGGCCCACTTCAATACTAAACCACAATTATAAAGTGTTCAAGACTATAATAGCTAAAAGAATGGCAAAAGTAATGCCAAGATTAATAGATATGAATCAATGTGGTATTGTGGAGGGGAGGCAAACATTTAGCATTAAAAAGAACATTCATGATCTAGGAGGAAGCAGAATGTAAGAAAATACCACTGTTGGTGGGTCTTGAAGCAGGGAAAGTATTTAACAGAGTAAGCTAGGACTTCAAAAGAAGGGCAATGGAAGCATTTGCATTTCCTGAAAAAAAATATAAGGTTGGTTAGAAGGATATATGTGGGATCGAAGGTGAAAATCAAAGTAGGTGGGGTCCTCTCTGACAATTTCTGCTTGAGCAGAGGAACTAGGCAGGGGTGTCCTCTTTCCCCTTTGTTTGTATTTTATTTAGAACCATCAGTAAAGAAAATAAATTATGTACTCACACTATAACGTTCCATGTTTGTTGTCCATCTCGCCTCCACTCTATGCTGGTTGGGTTCGGAACCGATCCTCGGTTTTGACTCGGCCGTGCACTAAAGCACGAAGTCTTCTACTGGCTCGAGGCTATACCTTATCCCATGATGCTAAGGGAAGATCACCCAGATCTTGTTTGCAGGTGAAAGCATTATTTATCTATAAACAAAATGTCTAGACAAGACTCAGAAGAGAATCAGAGACTCCATAATCCAATCAGAAAAGAGATTATCTGCCCGATCCTCCAGGAGCGAAGGAGGGGGAAAGATGGTGGAACGCAAGAATGAAGGCAAGATTGACAACAAACATGGAACATTATGGTGAGTACATAATTTCTAATATTATTTTGTCCTATCTTGCCTTCATTCTATGCTGGTTGGGACAGCGTCCCTAGAACCTTCTTTCTTGGATGGCTCAAGGGAAAATACTCTTCAAAACAGTGGACCCAAAGGAGGCCCTGTTCCGGGAGGCCAAATCTAGTTTGTAATGAGTGATGAAGGTATGAGGCCTTACCCATGTAGGTGCTGCACAAATGGAATCCAAAGGGAGTCTGGCCTGGAGAGCATAGGAAGTTGCATTAATTCTTGTGGAATGGCCCCTCACTTTGTTTGGTAATTGCCTTTTTTGTGAGTTGTATGTGTAAGGAAACAATCTGTGAGCCATTTAGAAAGTGTTACTTTTGACATCAGTAATCTTTTCTGTCCGAAAAGGACACAAAAAGTTGACCTGACTTTCCGAAATCTTTAGTTCTATGCATGTAGAAGCGCAGTTGTCTATGTACATCCAAGTGGTGCAATCTATATTCTGCCTTGTTGTCATAGTTTAGGAAAAACACTGGCAATTCAATAGATTGATTTAGATTGGCCTCTGAGCACACTTTTGGTAGAAATTGGTTAGTACATAAGACTATCTTTGTGAAAAATTATGTATGGAGGACGTAGAAACAGAGCTTGGAGTTCAGATACTTGTCTGGCAGAGGTAAAAGCCACCAAGAAAACGGTCTTCCATGGCAAGAATTTCATGTCACATGATGATGCAGGTTCAAAATTAATCAAAATTAACAAGGATAGAAAAAATTTAGGTCCCATGGAGCTGAGGTTCTTTCATTGGAGGTCTTAAGAAGGTCCCTTTTAGAAAGGCTTTACAGAGTCTGTGGGACATGATTTTTAGTCCCATTTCCCCAATACGAAAGTTAGATATAGTGGCTAACTGGACTAATTGTTGCCACTGCCTCACCCTCATTAAAAAATTTAACAGGAAAATCTAGCACTGCTGTGATGGAAGCTGTAAAAGGATCTATGTTACTTTTGGAGGCCTAGTGTGAAAATCTTTTCCATTTGCTAGAGTATAATTTTCTGGTAGATGGCCTATGAGAAGAAATCAGTACATGTCTAACTGCCAGGGAGAGGTCATGGAGCCTGGCTATTTGTGGAACTGGAGCAGCCAAGCTGTCAATTTTAAGGTCTGGATTGGGATGGAACGTACTTGATGAATGAGTCAGATCATCTGGAACTGGGTCCAGGATTCATGGTTCCTCCTGGAGAAGGGTCCACAGAACAGGGAACCAAATTTGCCAAGGCCAGTATGTTGCAATGAGAATCACTGCGCTCTTCAACGTGTTGGCTTTCTGAAGGACCTTTGGTATCAGGGGAAAGGCAGGGAAGGCGTAAAGTAGTCTCTGGGACCAATCGTGTATGAGCGCATCCCTTGGTGATTTCCCCAGAGGGGGAACCAGGGCAAAGTAACTGCTGCATTTGGCATTCATGCATGTGGCGAAAAGGTCGCAGCAGGGCTGGCCCCATTTGCAGAAAATCTCTTCTGCAACTTCTTCTTTTAGGTATCACTCGTGAGGCATCAGAATAGCTCTGCTGAGTTTGTCCGCTATCACGTTGGATTTACCTGGGATTTGCTTTGCTGTCAGAAAACGTTGAGAAGAGACTGCCCATTGTCATACTCTGTGCCTCTCGACATAGGGGATAGGATTTGACATGGTGTCTGCCTGAACTGCAATAGTTCCCATTGTGAGAGTCCTGGGATGCTTGTAACATGTAGAATATCACTGTCATCTCTAGGACATTGATATGCAAGTGGGTTCTCATGATCCTGCCAGATGCCTTGGACAGATTCTCTCAGATAATGCACCCCCCCCCCCCATCTGGGAAGCATCCATGGTCACTGTGGCTATTGGTTGAAGAAAAACAAATGGTCTGCCTATAGTCAAGTGAGCTGTTTGAAGCCACCATAGGTCCTTTTTGCAGGACTCTGTGATAATGATCTTATGTGGCAATGGCAGATCCTGCATGGACCACTGGGAGAAAAGTAGCCATTGAAGAAAGTACAGTTCTGTACACTTACCATAAATGTAGATGTTTGAGTGTATTTACTGTTGCAGTCATCACATTTGGGTTATCCCTGCCAGGGTAGCCCTCAGTCAGCCAGAATACCAGAGGCTTAGCATTTCTGTGTCAGTTGCTGTGGCTCCAGGACTGACGTCAGTTTGTCAGTGGTATAAAAATAGGCAGCCGATGCCATTACATCAGTTTTCCTTGCCCTGTCAGAAGCCCCCAATAAGGAGCTAGGTTATGGTGGAAGAAAGTACAGTTGTGTACACTTACCATAAATGTAGATGTTGTGTGTTCACTGTTGCAGTCATTACATTTGGGTAATCTGCTGGCAGGTTGCCATCAGTCGGCCTGAATAACAAAGTCCTGGGTCCTGCGTCGGTTGCTGTCTCCTCTTCCATGACGTCAGGGGTATAAAACATGCAGCCGATGCCCCAGATGTCAGATGCCCCCCAAATGGGGAGAAAAATATATATATATATATTATATATATATATATATATATATATATATATATATATATATATATATATATATATAAATAAACAGTAAATATATGAATGCACTTTTAGAAACAAACTTTACCTTTGACTAAAAGCAAATACACCACAAAGGCTTTTGAGTATAGTGAAGGAAAGAAAAGGTATAGAATGGGGGATGGTGGGTGGGTAACCCGGGACTGCAACACTGAATACACTTGAAGATCTACATTTATGTTAAGTGTACACAACTGTACTATGTTCTTCATGTTTCACTGTTGCAGTCATTACATTTGGGTAGAATCCCAAAGCTACGGATGGGAGGATGGAACTAAACAGCATTAGGAGCGGCTATAAGGCCCTGCAGGACTGCAGTGGCAAAGCCTGCCCTAGATTTAGAGAAGAGAGGTAAATGATAATGCTTTGTGAAGGTATGAACAGAGCTCCAAGTAGCAGCTTCTAAAATGTCATTGGCTGGGAACCCTCTGAGAAAAGCTGCTGAAGTAGAGGCAGCCCTGGTGGAATGTGATCTGATCCCCTTGGGCACAGGTTTACCATGGTGCAAATAGCAGAAACAAATGCAGTGGCTTATCCATTTATAAATAGTCTGCTTTGATATAGCCTTCCTCTCTGATCCTGCAGCAAATGCTACCAGTAGTTACTCAGACTTTCTTAGAGATTTGGTCCTGTTTAAGTAGAATCTTAGTTGTCTGTGTACATCCAATGAATGCAGAATCCGCTCCCCCTTGTTCTGCGTGTTTGGGTAAAATGTTGGCAGGTGAATGGTCTGGTTAAGAGCCACACTGGATACAACCGTAGGCATAAAAGAAGGATTGGTTCTGAGGGCCACCCTGTCCAGGTAAAATATAATGAAATGCTCCACTGCCATGAGAGCCTGTAGTTCTGAAGCCGTTCTTGCTGAAGTGACTGCCAAAAGAAAAGCTGTTTTCCAAGATAGAAATTTTATATCCACAGTAGCTGCTGGCTCAAAAGGAGGCAGGGTGAGCTTTTCCAGCACAAAATTGAGGTCCCATGCAGGAGTTGGCGCTCTCCTGGGAGGCCTTAAATTTTTGGCCCCTCTAAGATACTGCTTAAGCAGTGGATGAGAAAAGAGGGGAGGTTCTGCATTGTAATGAGCTGAGATGGCAGAGGCATGGATTTTTACTGAAGAAAAAGATAGGCCCTTGTCAAGCATCTCAGTTAAGTATTGTAAAATCTGAGGAATATTGGGCTTTGCTGTGACTATTCCTTGTGCTTTGTTCCAAGCACAGAATCTCTTCCATTTATCAGCATAAGATTTTCTAGTACTAGGCCTTCTGGCTTCCAAAATGACATCCATCAAAGATTTACTGAGAGGTGTGGTTTGTTTGAATAATTAGTTGATTAGCCATGCTGCCAGATTCAGAGTTTAGGGTGGAGTGTGCAGAATTTGATAGTTCTGCTGAGACAGTAGATGAGGTATTTGAGGCAAGTACCATGGTGGAAGGTGTGACATATTCCTTAGAAGCAGGTACCAGTGCTGGTGAGGCCAGTCCGGAGCAATTAGGATCATTTTTGTTTTTTCCTGTCTGACCTTTAGTAAGACCTTGGAGAGTAGAGGCAGAGGGGAAAAGGCATAGACCGATAGTTTTTCCACCTGAAGGATAGAGCATCCACTTTCCATGCCTTTTTGTGATGAGTTCTTGTGCAGAATTTGTCAAACTGATAATTTTGGGGAGAGGCAAATAGATCTATGTCTGGGTTCCCCCATTTCTGTGTTAACATGCTGAAGATTTGTGGATCCAGTTTCCATTTGTGCGGGTCTATAAGATTTCTGCTTAGGTCGTCTGCCAGAGTATTTTGCTTTCCTGGCAGGAATTGAACTTGAAGATGTATTTGGTAAGTCAAGGCTGTGTTCCACAAGGACATGGCTAATCTGCAAAGGGGGTAGGAATGTGTACCCCCCTGCTTGTTTATGTACCACATAACTGTGGTGTTGTCCATCTTTATCGGTAGTTGTCCTGGATGAAGTAAGTCTTTGAAGGCTGTCAGAGCATTCTTAACAGCTAGCATTTCTTTCTGGTTGACATGCAGATGCATTTGGTTTGGGTTCCATTTGCCCTGAATGCATCTCCCTGCCAGGTGGGCCCCCAAGCATAGTCTGATGTGGCTGTAGTTAGGGTTTGGGTGGCAGGGGGTAGATTCAATGACAGTCCCTTGTTTTGGTGACATGTCTGTGCCCACCAAAGAAACTCCTGTTGTAGGGCAGGGAATGAGAGGAATCATCGTTTCCAGGCTGTGACAATGCTGACTCCATAAACTTTTTAGGTACCATTGAAGTTTCCTCATATGCAGTCTCGCATATGGAATTAGTAGAATGCAGGATGCCATGAACCCTAATGCCTGCAGAATTTGTCTTGCAGATAACTGGGTTTTTGTTCCCATTTGTTTGAAGTATGTTGTCAGTTGCTTTTGTTTGTCTGGCATGAGGTAAACCATCTGGGAAGTTGTATTCGAGCTTGCACCCAGGAATGTATTTGAGAGGGTACCAGTTGTGATTTCTTTTTGTTTATGGTGTACCCTAGGCATGCTAGAAGCCTTTTTACAAACGCCAGATGTTGAAGAAGAGTGTCCCTGTCTTCTGCTTGAATGAGACAATCGTCCAGATAAGGATAAATTTGAATGTTTGTCTGCAGAATGCAATTACTGGTGCCAGGCACTTTGTAAAGACCTTGGGCGCAGTAGATAAGCCAAAGGGTAGTGCAGAGAATTGGTAATGCAAAAAACCTACTTTGAAGCGGAGCTATCTTCTGCACGATTCCCTTATTGGGATATGCAGGTATGCCTCTTAAGTCTAGAGTTACTAACCAAGCATTCTTGCCTAGCATAGGCAGTAGCTGTTGTAAAGTCAGCATTTCGAATTTTGGAATGCCCAGGAACGTGTTCAGAATTAATAAGTCCAGTATTAGATGCCATGAATCGTCTTTTCTGGGTACCAGGAAAAGTCTTGAATAAAAACCTTGTCCTTTTTCCTTTTCTGGTACCGGCTGAATAGCCCCCATATCCATGAGGGACATATGACTTGTTTCTGGGCCTCTGCCCACTGGTTTGGTGGCAGATCCGGCCATCCATTTGGAATTGGCAAAGTATGGAAATAAAACCTATACCCCTGGGATACTATGTTTAATACCCACTTGTCCTGGGTAATTAACTGCCAATTTTGAGCATGAAGTGCTAGTTTTCCCCCCAAGGGGGCTGTCAAAAGATAAGTGCTTGGAGATGGTAATGGAAAGTCATTGAGACTGCTTACTGTAGGGTTGCGCTTTATTTCCTCCAGATTTGGAGGTGGAGGCACCCCACTGCTTTGACCTGTAGGAACCCTGCGATTGATATCTGGAGCCTTTTGAGCATCTGGGTTTGCCCAGAATGGCTCTGTTGGACACAGGAAAGGACCAAGTTTTAGTAGGCCAGTGCCTACTGAACCTGGGTGGCTGCACTTGCAAGAAATCTTTTACAGTTTGCATAGATTTAGCTTAATCTTCCATTTTCTTTAAAACCTCTTCTGCCTTATTACCAAACAGAGTATCATGCTGCAAAGGGGCATCCAACAATTTAGCTTTAACATGATCAGGCAGATTTTGCTCCTTGAGCCAGGCATGCCTTTTAATCACAGATCCAGTAACGACAGCCCTACAAGAGGCCTCCAAGGAATCAAAACCACACTGCAAAGTATGCTTTCCAACCTGTTCTGCTGAATGCAATAAATCCTGTAACTATTTTCCACACAATCAGAAATCAACATCATTTTCTGTTTCAGTAAGCCCATAACATGCTGTTGATATTTAAGCATATGAAACTAGCAGTTTAATGCCCTGACTGCCAAGGTTGCAGATGTATAAACCTTCTTACTCCATCTATCCAGCGCCCTGGAATCTCTATCAGAAGGGGTAGGATTTTTTTGGCTGTAGAAGCCTGAACACCCTTGGGACCCTGAGAAATAGTTTCAGGATCAGCAGCAGGATTTTTGAAAAGAAATTTGTGGGAGTCAGGAACCCTGTATGAGCTGTCTGGCTTACTAGGAGCCGGAGGCAGGTAATCAGGAGCCATGCTTGATTCAGAGAACACATCATCAACAATGTCTAGTACAGGAGGTATTGCCAAAGGCCTATGCTGAGGAAGAAGGATATCCCTAAGCCTCTTTTGATTCACAGACGTCCTGACTCTCCCAGTGAAAATGTTCCCTTAAAGTATGCAAAGTCTCTTCAAAAGAGTAATCCTCAGGAGGAGATGCAGATGGAAGGATTCCCCTGCATCAGAATCCTCATAGGGTGGAATAGAAAATTCCTGATCAGAAGAAATGGAAACCTGATCTGAAGAGTCATAATCAGTGCCTTGTCTAGGCCTCTTAGGAAGGGGGGGAGGTTGGGAACCCCTGATCAAGGTAATTAAATCCTCAGCCATTTTGATCATCTGTTTTTTAGGCATAGGGGCCTGAGCACGTGGCTCATGCGTCGGTTTTTTACACATAGAAGTTGTTTTTGACCTTGTTTTTGTTGCTGGCATCGGTTTAATATAAAAATGTTGAGGCCTGAAAAAGTACAGTTTTGTACCTACCATAAATGTAGATGTCCGAACTGGATAGCATCTGCAGTCATAACAAATGGGTTGTCCTGTCGTCAGGCAGCCCTTCGGTCGGCCGGATTCCAAAGTCTGGGTCCGGCTTCGGCTGATGTCACACTTCACCCGACATCATCTCTGCTAGTCTTCGGGTATAAAGGCATCAGCCGATGCCATTTTCCTCAGTGTTTCTTGCCCCAGATGCCAGTTGCCCTCTTGGAAGGGTAAATTTTGGATAAATGCCAATGTTTCCAAAAAGGTAGAAGGCAAACAGAAAAGATAAGCATGTATGTACATATATACAAACAAATACACCATAAGAGACTCCCCCCCCCCCCAGCTAGCTATTAAGAGGGTAAATACCCTAGGAGGACCACAGGAGGGAAGGGGGGAGGGTAATCCTGACTGCAGATGCTATCCAGTTCGGACATCTACATTTATGGTAGGTACAAAACTGTACTATGTCCTTCATGGATGCATCTGCAGTCATAACAAATGGGTAGAATACCATAGCCAAACTAGGGGAGGAGGAATAAAATTATGGTGTAGTTAGGATCCCTTGCAGTACAGCAGTGGCAAACCCTGCTCGGGATCTAGAATATAGAGGTAAATTATAATGCTTGGCAAATGTATGCACGGAGGTCCAAGTAGCCGCCTCAATAATGTCCTTGGTTGCCACTCCTCGTAAGAAAGCTGTGGTAGTGGCTGTAGCCCTTGTAGAATGAGGTCTTATGTTCTGTGGAATTGGTTTTCCATGGTAGGAGTAACAGAATCTTATGCAATTTCCTATCCATTTGGAGATTGTCTGTTTGGAAATTGCTTTTCCTTCCCTTCCTGTTGCATAGGCTACAAAAAGCTGGTCAGTTTTTCTGTTACTTTTGGTTCTGTCCAGGTAGTAGCGTAACTGTCTATGTACATCCAAGGTATGCAGCATTCTTTCACCTCTGTTTTGTGGATTGGGAAAGAAGGTAGGTAGGTGGATTGCCTGGTTTAAAGACACTCTGGATACCACCTTAGGCATAAATGTAGGATTAGTTCTCATGGACACCCTATCTTGATGGAAGATTAGGAAGGGTTGCACTGCCATTAAGGCCTGTAGTTCCGAAACCCTCCTTGCTGAGGTAATAGCCAGTAGGAAAGCAGTTTTCCATGACAGGTGTTGTAGATCTGCTGTTGCTGCTGGTTCAAACGGAGGGAGTGTCAACTTTTCTAGCACAAAGTTCAAGTCCCATGCTGGTAATGGTGGTTTCCTAGGAGGTTTTACATTCTTGATCCCTCTGAGGAACTGCCTGAGTAGAGGATGTGAAGACAGGAGGATCAAAGCTGTATTCTGCTGAAATAGCTGATGCATGTATCTTGATGGAGGAATAGGACAGGCCTGTATGTAGTAGCTCTGCCAAGTACTCCAGAATGTTAGCAATATCTATGTTTGACACATCTTTTCCTCTTTCCGTACTCCAAATGACAAACCTTTTCCATTTTCCTGCATAGTTCCTTCTTGTTGAAGGTCTGCGGGCTTCAAGGATAATGTCTTTAACCCTTTGGGAAAGGTCTGGGTTAGTTGCTGCTATGTGATGTTCCAGGCAGTCAGTTGCAAGGTTTTTAGGTTTGGATGTATGATGTTGTAGTTGTTCTGAGTTAACATCAGAGGCATCAGGGTATTGACCACATTTTCTCCGAGACATGCTCCTCAGCAATGGGTACCAGTGTTGTCTTGGCCAGTTCGGAGCTATCAGAATTATCCTTGGACGTTCCTCTTTGATTTTCAGTAGTACCTTGTGCATCAAGGGAAGAGGTGGAAATGCATATGCTGTCAGGCCTTTCCAGCTGAAGGATAGAGAGTCCACCTTCCATGCAAGTGGGTGGAATGTCCTTGTGCAGAATTTTTTGAGCTGGTGATTGAGTGGGGAAGCGAATAGATCTATTTGTGGCATTCCCCATTTCTTTGTGATGGCCTTGAAGATGTCCGGGTGTAGCATCCATTCGTGAGCATCCGAGGTGGTTCTGCTTAAAATGTCTGCTAGGGTGTTCTCTTTTCCCGGTACAAATATTGCTTGTAACTGGATGTTGTAGCTGAGAGCCAGATTCCAAAGGTCTAAAGTCATTCTGCATAGGGGGTATGAATGAGTGCCTCCCTGTTTGTTGATGTACCACATGACTGTGGTGTTGTCTGTCCTTATCATCAAATGGCCTTCTTTGAGGAATGGTCTGAATTTTTGGATTGCCAGTTTTACTGCCAGCATTTCTTTTTGGTTTATGTGCAGGTGCAGCTGGTCCTGAGTCCACAGTCCTTGTACGCATTTGTCCAGCATGTGCGCCCCCCATCCTAGGTCTGAGGCATCCGTTGTGATGGTTTGGCTTGCTCGAAAGTTGTGGAAGGGTAAGCCTGGGTTTGACTGGCATGCTTGAGCCCACCATAGGAACTCCTGTTTTAGGCATGGGATTAGTGGTATTTCTGTTTCTAAGCTGTGCCTGTGTTGAGACCATAAATTCTTTAGGTACCACTGTAGCTTTCTCATATGCAGTCTGGCATGTGGGACCAAGATTATGCATGATGCCATGAAGCCCAAGGCCTGCAGAACCTTTCTTGCTGTTAGTTTGTTCTGCTTTGTTAATGCCAAGAAGTAAAGAGGGAGCTCCTTTTGTTTTTCTGCGGTTAGGAATGCCATTTGTTTTACTGTGTCCAATTCCGCGCCCAAGAAAGTTCTTGTTTGGGATGGTATCAGCCTTGACTTTTGTAAATTGACTGTGTATCCCAGGGCTTGTAGCAAGTAAATGACCCTTTGTAAATCTGTTGTCAGCTTGCTTTTGTTGTCCGCTTGTAACAGGCAGTCGTCCAGGTATGGATAAATTTGGATTCCCTGTACTCTGCAGTGAGCGATTACTGATGCCAGGCATTTTGTGAATACTCTGGGCGCAGTAGACAAGCCAAAGGGCAATGCTGAGAATTGATAATGCTCTGATCCTGCAAGAAATCTGAGGTATCTTCTGCAATTTGGTCGAATGGGGACGTGCAGGTATGCCTCCTTGAGATCTAGAGTTACCAGCCAACACTCCTTGCCCAGCATGGGAAGAAGTTGCTGTAGGGTCAGCATTTTGAATTTTGGGACAATGATGTATGTGTTTAAGATGGACAGGTCGAGAATAGGTCTCCAGTTTTTCTTTTCTTGGCACTAGGAAGAGTCTGGAGTAGAATCCTTTGCCCTGTTCTGTTATTAGTACTCTTTCCACAGCTCTCATCTTTGTTAATCCCGCTATCTGCTGCAGAGCTTCTATTTTTTGATTTGGAGGCAGGTTTGGCATTCCTCTTTTTACTGGTAAGGTGTGGAAGTGGAACCGGTAGCCTTGGTCTATGGTTTGCAAAATCCACTTGTCTTTTGTGATATAGTGCCAATTTTTCGAGAATAAGGCTAACTTTCCGCCTAATGGTGCTGCTATTTGCTCCCTGGTAGGCGGAGTCAGAGCCAAGTCACTGTGATTGTCCTGTTGCAGTGGCAGTGGTTGTGTCTGTGCCTCGGTTATTGCCTTGCCACTGTCGTCCTCTGTAGGCACCTCCTCTGGATTGATTTCTGCCCCTAGAGCGTCTATTCCTGCCCCTTTGGGATCTTGTGGAGTCAGGAAAGGACCAATTTTTGGCAGGCCAGTTCCTGCTAAACCTTGGGGACTGAACCTGTAAGAAATCTTTAACTGTTTGTACAGATTTTGCCTTTTCTTCCATTTTCTTCATTACCTGCTGGGCAGGTTCCCCAAATAGACTGGCCTTATCCATAGGAGCATCTAATAGCTTTGCTTTAACATGATCCGGTAAGACCTGTTCTTTCAACCATGCATGCCTTCTTATCACTGTGCCAGTCATGGCTGATCTAAATGAAGCCTCCAGTGCATCATAGCCACATTTTAAGGAATGGTTACTAACCTGTTGGATGTTATTCATCATTTCTAATACATATTTCTTATCTAAAGATTCATCAGAGGACGGTTTTTGAGTTAACTGATCAAGCATAAACTCTTGGTATTGGATCATGTGAAACTGACAGTTTAAAGCTCTAGCTGAGAGAGTAGCAGAGGTGTAAACTTTTTTCCCCCATCTCTCTAAGGACCTGGATTCCCTTTCAGAGGGGATAGGGTTTTTTGCTGTGGTCGAGGCTACTGCCTTAGGCCCCTGGGATATAGTTTCGGGGTCTGCAAGTGGGGCCTTGCATAGGTGGTGATGAGTGTCTGGCACCCTGTAAAATCTAACTGGTTTGGCAGGGGCTGGAGGTAAAGAATCAGGTGCAGTGCAGACATCATTAAATGCATCGTCCACAACAGGCAGAACAGGAGGTATAGCTAAGGGCCTATGTTGTGGTAAGTGCAGAAAAGTCCTAAGCCTTTTTCTTGAATCTGAGAAATCTTGACCCTGTCATTGGAATTGTTCTCTCATGGCATGTAAGGTTTCCCCAAAGGAAAATTCCTCTGGTGGAGGCAGCTGGAATGGATTCTTCAGCATCGGAATCTTCATAATTGGAAAAAGGAGCCTCTGGCTGGTCTGTAATGTCTGAGTCATCCGCAGAATCATCAGAGGACACAGGCTCGGGGGGCTCTGTTCTAGGTCTCTTTTCTGGGGGCTGAGAGGCCCTGTCTGGGTGAGATTGGGATCCCCTAATTAAGGATATTAAATCTTCTGCCAGAGTAAGCATTTGTGAACTAGAAGTGGGCCTGTGTGAGGGGGGTTTAACAGGCACTGATTTAGCAGATTTGGCTGCTTTAGCCCTGGCAAAGGCCTTAATAGACATGGCTGCAGGAGGCCTAGCAGCACCACGTGCTGGGGTAGAGACATCCAAAGGGATGGTGTCTGATAAATCACTAGGAACCACAGTTGAAGGCAAAATTTCTGAGGCGGATTCAGGTAAGGTAGCAGGAGCCTATGTAGTAGTCATGGATTTGGCTGAATATTGACCAGTTTTCTCGGTTTCGGCCGAAACCGAGACACTCGCGGCTTGCTTAACCGTGGTTTCGGCCGAAACCGCGGACCGCGAGTGTCGGTCTTTTTCTTTGCGGTTTTTAACAATCTGGGTAGTCGGAGGATCCGACGGCATAATGTACGCAAAATCTGAGCCGAAAAACTATTCAGCAAACTCCGACCGACGCCTAAGCGTTCGTCGGTTGAAGGAAGCACAGGCCGAACAGGCTGCTACGTCGTGGTCTGGGCCTAAGCAAGGCAAACAGTAAGAGTGGAAATCTTTATGAGGTATTTGTTTCCCACAAGTTAAACAGTTATTGACTTTTTCTGACATCGGCTGAGGCAAGAAAGAGTCCCCAACGGGGTACTTAGCTTTTAGAAGTCTTCGAAGTAGTATTCGGTAGTAGTAATCTCTGGATCTGACCGACCGGCACTTGCGAACAGCTTCTGCTTCGGGCACCACGCGGCAAGAAAGACTGAGGAAAATGGCGTCGGCTGATGCCTTTATACCCGAAGACCAGCAGAGATGACGTCGGTTGAAGTGCGACATCAGCCGAAGCCGGACCCAGACTTTGGAATCCGGCCGACCGAAGGGCTGCCTGACGACAGGACAACCCATTTGTTATGACTGCAGATGCATCCATGAAGGACATCACCCTCAGAAGCCTGCTCATCGGCTCCGGACCCATCCAACAGAGAGACATCTGCGGGTTCAATACTCTGAGAATCTCGTGGCATACCAGACTCCGAATGGGTCTCGGTAGAGGCCTGCGACTCAAAAGTAGCTGGTATCAGGGGCTGCTAAAGCAGCTCACAGAGTACCGGCGAACCGGCTTAGAAGTTTCGTCAGTTTTGGACCTCGACGGTCTGTCTCTGTCTTTTCCCTTGCGTTTTTTGTGAACTCCAGTAGTCAGATTGCTAACCAACGACGTTTCAGGATAGTTAAATCTTGAACCAAAATATTTAGAAGCAAAAATATACCAATGCTTAATAGTGCACTGGTTAAATCTAGCACAAAACTGACAGCAAGGCATGTTGTGATCAGGGCCTAGGCAAGGAATACAGTACAAATGAAAATCCTTATGAAGTATTTGCTTCCCACAAGTAATGCAATTAACTTTTACTGACATCGGTAAGGAGCAAGAAAAAGTTTCCCCAATGGGGTACTTGGCTTTAGTTTGAAGACTTCGGTTCTGAAACTCGAATATGAAAATTTCAGGAGTCGGCCGACCGGCACTTGCAAACTGCTTCTGCTTCGGGCACCGCGCGGCAAGAAAGACTGAATAAAATGGCGTCGGCTGCATGTTTTATACCCCTGACGACCTGACGTCATGGAAGAGGTGACAGCAACCGATGCAGGACGCAAGACACTGTTATTCAGGCCGACTGTAGGCAACCTGCCAGCAGATTACCCAAATGTAATAACTGCAACAGTGAAACACGAAGATCACCACCACCAGCAGAAAGTAAATACCAAAAATTCCTTGTAAGAAGAGAGAGAGAGAGAGAGACAGAGAAACAAGGGGGAAGGAGGGAGGGAAACCAAGACTGCAACAGTGAATACACTCGAACATCTACATTTATGGTAAGTGTACACAACTGTACTATGTTCTTAGTGTTTCACTGTTGCAGTCATCACATTTGGGTTGATTCCCAAAGCTGAAGAAAAGGGTGGAAGTAGTCAAGGAGACTGGGGGGCTGGCTAGGATGCCCTGCAGACAGCGGTGGCAAAGCCTGCCCTGGATTTGGAAAAGATAGGCAGGTGGTAATGCTTGGTGAAGGAATGAACCGATGTCCATGCTGCAGCCTCTAAAATGTCCCTGGTGGGGACCCCTCTGAGGAAAGCTGCAGAGGTGGAGGTTGCTCTGGTGGAATGTGTCCTGACGCTGTATTGTAGCAGAAATGGATGCAGTGTGCTATCCATTTGGAAATTGTTTGTTTGGATATGGCCTTGCCCTCTGCACCTTCAGCAAAGCTGACTAGCAATTGATCAGTTTTTCTAAAAGATTTAGTCCTGTCTACGTAGAATCAGAGCTGTCTGTGCACATCTAGAGAGTGCAGAATCCTTTCTCCCTTGTTTTGTGGGTTAGGGAAAAAGGTGGGCAAATGAATGGATTGGTTTAGAGCCACACTGGACACCACTTTTGGCATGAAGGATGGGTTAGTCCTGAGGGTGACCCTGTCAGCATGGAAAATGATGAAAGGCTCTACAGCCTTAAGTGCTTGTAGCTCTGATACTCTTCTAGCTGAAGTGATGGCCAGAAGCAAGGCGGTCTTCCAAGAGAGAAATTTTAGCTCTAAAAGGGGGCAGGGTGAGCTTTTCCAACACAAAGCTTAGTTCCCAAGCTGGGGTAGAAGGTCTTCTGGGTGGTCTCAAGTTGTTAGCCCCTCTTAGGAACTGTTTGATGAGAGGGTGTGAGGAAAAAAAAGAGTCTCTGTGCTGAAATGAGCAGAGACGGCACAGGCATAAATTTTAATAGAAGAGAAGGATAGAACCATGTGTAGTAGGTCTTCCAGGTAATCCAGGATGAGGGGTAGGGATGATTGTGCCATTCCGGCTCCCTTAGCCTGGATCCAGGTGCAAAACCTTTTCCACTTGTCAGCATAACACTTTCTAGTGCTGGGGCGTCTGGCCTCAGGTATAACATCTAGAACTTGTTTACTTAGACTGGCAGCTTGGGTAGAGGTCAGGGAATAAGCCAGGCTGCCAGATTGAGGGTCTGTAATTGGGGATGCATGAATACTCCATTCCTCTGGGTCAGGAGTGTTGGGATCCGAGGTAGGTGGCAGGGATGACAGGCTGCGCAGCAGTGGGTACCAGTGCTGGCGTGGCCAGTCTGGTGCAATCAGGATTGTCCTCACTTTTTCCTCCCTCATTTTGAGCAGTACCCTTGAAATGAGTGGTAGAGTGGGAAATGCATAGACCAAGAGGTTTACCCTACTGGAAAGATAGAGCATCTACTTTTCAGGCCCTGCTGTGAGGTTCCCTGGTGCAGAATTTGCTGAGCTGATGATTAGAGTGGGAGGCAAAGAGGTCGACCTTCGGGGTGCCCTATTTCTGGGTTACAAGGGTGAAGGTTCTTTGGTCTAGCTGCCACTCGTGTGGGTCTAGCAGGTTTCTGCTTAAGTTGTCTGCCAGAGAGTTTAGAGAGCCTGGCAGGAATTGTGTTAACAGGTGTAGTTGCATGGCTGAGGACATGTGCCAAAGGGTCATGGTGAGCCCGCACAGAGGATAAGAGTGAGTCCCTCCCTGCTCGTTCATATATCACATCACTGTGGTGTTGCCTGTTTTGATCTGTAGAGCCCCTGGGGAGAGTAGGGGTCTGAAAGCTGTCAGGGCGTGCTGAACAGCTAACATCTCTTTTTGGCTGATGTGCAGATGTATTTGATTTGAGCTTCATTGGCCCTGAATGCACCTACCGTCCAGGTGTGCACCCCAGGCATAGTCTGATGCATCTGTGGTGAGGGTATGGGCAGCGTGGGTTTGTGAGAAGGGAAGTCCCTTGTTGTGGTAGCATGCTGCTGGCCACCAAAGAAAATCTTTCCTTAGACAAGGTATCATTGGTATAAGAGTTTCCAGGTCTTGCGTGTGCTGACACCAAAGGCTTTTTAGGTACCACTGTAGTTTCCTCATATGCAGTCTGACATTTGGAATGAGTAGAATGCAAGAAGCCATGAACCCTAGAGCTTACAGGATTTTTCTTGTAGACAACTGGGTCCTGGTGGCTAGTTGAAAGAAGTAGGCTGTCAGGATTGTTTTTCTGGTGTAAGAAATGCCATTTGGGATGCTGTGTCCAAGCTTGCTCCCAGGAATACAATTTTTTTGGGT
Organism: Protopterus annectens; assembly: GCF_019279795.1. NCBI lineage: Eukaryota > Metazoa > Chordata > Ceratodontiformes > Protopteridae > Protopterus > Protopterus annectens. Next base: position 57,727,041 of record NC_056728.1, on the reverse strand, counting down.
GGGTACTAGTTTGGATTTCTTTTCATTGATAGTGTACCCCAGGGAGGTCAGTAGGGACTTTACAAAGGTCAGGTGCTCTAGCAGCTTTTCTTGTCTGCCTGAATCAGGCAGTCATCCAAGTATGGTTAAATTTGAATATTTGTCTGCAAAAAGCAACGGCGGGAGCCAGACATTTTGTGAAAATTCTGGGAGCACTGGATAAGCTAAAGGGAAGCGCAGAGAACTTTTAGTTATGTACTTACCATAACTTCGGATGTATGGGATCCATCTCGCCTACATTCATAACTGATAGGTTCGGAGCCGAACCCTCGGCTCCGACTCTGCCACTATATAGTAGAACTAAGTCTCTAATTGGCTGGGCTACCCCTTATCCCAGAATGCACCACGCCTGCTTCCCCAGATCTTGTTTGTTCGCTTTTATATACCTACATCCAGGCACAGAAACATACCAACAACTGTAACAAACTTAAGTCCTTCAAGAGAAAAACTCAGTAAGTAGCAACATTTCCTCTAAGTCCAATGGGAAGGGGGAAGGAGGCAGTGTATGAATGTAGGCGAGATGGATCCCATACATCCGAAGTTATGGTAAGTACATAACTAAAAGAAGTAATGGGATCCTATCTCGCCTACATTCATAACTGATGGGACAGCATCCCTAGCACCTAAATCCCGGGTGGCTCATTGGAAAACACTCCTGAGAACTGTGGAACCAAAGGAAGCTCTACCTCGAGAAGCCACATCTATCTTGTAATGAGAAATAAAGGTGTGCGGAGAAGTCCAGGTAGCAGCCGCACAGATATCATCTATCAATAATTTGGAGTGAAATGCTACAGAAGTAGCCATTGCCCAGGTAGAATGAGCCTTGACTGGGAATGGTAGCTCTTTGCCAGACTGTGAATAGATGAAGGAGATGCAATCTTTAATCCATTTGGCTATGGTGGTTTTAGCCATCGGTTGACCCAACCTATTTTCCGCAAAGGACACAAACAGCTGAGCTGACTTTCGTGTCTGATTGGTCCTACTTAAAAACGCAGTTGTCTGTGAACATCCAACTGATGGAAAATATATTCTGCGCTATTGGAGAATTTGGGAAAAACACGAAGCTCAAGGATTGTTGAATGCATAAGGGGGATGCTACCTTGGGCAAGAAAGAGGGATTTAACTTGAGAGACACTCTGTCTTTGTGAAAAGTCAAATAAGGAGGATTAGAACAGAGAGCCTGAAGCTCTGAGACCCGCTTGGCAGAGGTTATTGCCACCAAAAAGGCGGTTTTCCAAGATAGAAATTTTAAATCACAAGTAGCTGCTGGTTCAAAGGGACGGGCAGTTAAAGAAGCTAGAAAGTACAGTTTTGTACCTACCATAAATGTAGATGTCCGATAGGAATGCATCTGCAGTTCTTACAAATGGGTTGTCCTGTCAGGCAGCCCTTCGGTCGGCCGGATTCCAAAGTCTGGGTCTGGCTTCGGCTGGTGTCACACTTCACCCGACGTCATAGCTGCAGTTCTTCGGGTATAAAGGCATCAGCCGACGCCATTTTCCTCAGTGTTTCTTGCCCCAGATGCCAGGTGCCCTCTTGGATGGCTAAATTTGGATAAATGCCAATGTTTCCAAATAGTAGAGAGCAAACACATAAAATGAGCATGTATGTACATATATACAAACAAATACACCATAATAGATCCCCCCCAAGTTAGCTAAAAGATGGCAAGTACCCTAGGAGTACCACAGAGGGGAAGGCGGGAGGGTAATCCTGACTGCAGATGCATTCCTATCGGACATCTACATTTATGGTAGGTACAAAACTGTACTGTGTCCTTCAAGGATGCATCTGCAGTCCTTACAAATGGGTAGAATACCATAGCCAAACTAGGGGAGGAGGAAAAAAAGAGAGATTATGGTGTAGTTAGGATCCCTTGTAAAACAGCAGTGGCAAAACCTGCTCGGGATCTAGAGTATAAAGGTAAATTATAATGCTTGGCAAATGTATGCACGGAGGTCCAAGTAGCAGCCTCTATAATGTCCTTGGTAGCCACCCCTCGTAAGAAAGCTGTAGTAGTGGCTGTAGCCCTTGTGGAATGAGGCTTGATGTTCTCTGGAGTTTTCTTTCCATGGAAGGAGTAACAAAATCTAATGCAATTTCCTATCCACTTTGAGATTGTCTGTTTTGAAATTGCTTTTCCTTCCCTTCCTGTTGCATATGCTACCAGAAGCTGGTCAGTTTTTCTATTGCACTTGGTTCTGTCCAGGTAGTAGCGTAACTGTCTGTGCACATCCAAGGTATGCAACAGTCTTTCTCCCCTGTTCTGTGGGTTGGGGAAGAATGTAGGTAGGTGGATAGCCTGGTTTAAAGACACTCTGGATACCACCTTAGGCATAAATGTAGGATTTGTTCTCATGGACACTATCTTGATGGAAGATCAGGAAGGGTTGCACTGCCATTAATGCCTGTAGTTCAGAAACCCTTCTTGCTGAGGTGATTGCCAGCAGGAAAGCAGTCTTCCAGGATAAGTATTGTAATTCTGCTGTTGCTGCTGGTTCGAAAGGAGGTAGTGTCAATTTCTCTAGCACAAAGTTCAAGTCCCATGCTGGCAATGGTGGTTTCCTAGGAGGTTTTATATTTTTAATTCCTCTCAGAAACTGCCTGAGCAGAGGATGTGAGAAGACATGAGGATCCATGCTGTATTCTGCCGAAATAGCTGATGCATGTATCTTGATGGAGGAGTAGGACAGGTCTGTATGGAAGAGCTCCGCTAAGTACTCCAGGATGTTGGCCATGTTTACCAGTGACACATCTATTCCCTTTGCAGTACTCCAAATGAGATATCTTTTCCATTTTGCTGCATAATTCTTTCTTGTTGAGGGTCTGCGAGCCTCCAGGATAATGTCTGTAACCCTTTGGGATAAATTTGGGTTAATTGCTCTTAGGTAATGTTCCAGGCAGTCAGCTGCAGAGTTTTCAGGTTTGGATGCAGGATGTTGTAGTTGTTCTGTGTTAACAGCAATGGGATCAGGGGAAGTGTCCACATTTGTTCCCGAGCCATGCTCCTCAGTAATGGGTACCAATGTTGTCTTGGCCAGTTTGGAGCTATCAGAATGATCCTTGTACGTTCCTCTTTGATCTTCAATAGCACCTTGTGCATCAAAGGAAGTGGTGGGAATGCATATGCTGTCAGGTTTTTCCAACTGAAAGATAGGGAGTCCACCTTCCAAGCAAGTGGGTGGTACGTCCTTGTGCAGAATTTCTTTAGCTGGTGATTGAGTGGGGATGCAAATAAGTCTATTTGTGGTAGTCCCCATTTTCTTGTGATGGCTTTGAAGATGTCCGGGTGCAGCATCCATTCGTGGGCATCCGTGGTAGTTCTGCTTAACATGTCTGCTAGAATGTTTTCTTTTCCCGGTACAAAAATTGCTTGTAACTGAATGTTGTAGGTCAGAGCCACATTTCATAGATCCAGAGCCATCCGGCATAAAGGGTATGAATGTGTGCCTCCCTGTTTGTTGATGTACCACATAACTGTGGTGTTGTCTGTCCTTATCAACTGTCCTTCTTGGAGAAATGGTCCGAATGCCTGAATTGCCAATTTTACTGCCAGCATTTCCTTTAGATTTATGTGCAGGTGCAGCTGATCTTGAGTCCATAAGCCTTGTATGCACTTGTCCAGCATGTGGGCCCCCCAACCGAGGTCTGAGGCGTCCGTTGTGATGGTTTGGCTTGGTTGAATGCTGTGGAAGGGCAATCCTGTGTTTGATTGACAGGCCTGAGCCCACTATAGGAACTCTTGCTTCAGGCATGGTATTAGTGGAATTTTGGTTTCTAGGCTGTGTTTGTGTTGAGACCATAAGTTCTTCAGGTACCACTGTAGCTTTCTCATATGTAGTCTGGCATGAGGGACCAGAATTATGCAGGATGCCATGAAGCCTAGGGCTTGCAGAATTTTTCTTGCTGTCAGATGGTTCTGCTTTGTTAATGCCAAGAAGTAGAGAGGAAGTTGTTCTTGCTTTTCTACAGTTAGGAATGCCATCTGTTTTGTTGTGTCCAGCTCTGCACCCAAAAAGGTTATTCTTTGGGATGGTATCAGCCTTGACTTTTTTATATTGACTGTATATCCCAGGGCATGTAGCAAGTAAATGACTCTTTGTAAGTCTTCTGTTAGCTTGTTTTTGTTGTCCGCTTGTATCAGGCAGTCGTCCAGGTAGGGATAAATTTGGATTCCCTGAAGTCTGCAATGAGCGATTACTGATGCCAGGCATTTCGTGAACACTCTGGGCGCAGTAGATAAGCCAAAGGGCAATGCTGAGAATTGATAATGCTCTGATCCTGCAAGAAATCTGAGGTATCTTCTGCAATTTGGTCGTATGGGGACATGCAGGTATGCCTCCTTGAGATCTAGAGTTACCAGCCAACACTCCTTGCCCAACATGGGAAGAAGCTGCTGTAGAGTCAGCATTTTGAATTTTGGAACAATGAGAAATGTGTTTAAAGCGGACAGGTCTAGAATAGGCCTCCATTTTTTCTCTTTTCTTGGTACCAGGAAGAGCCTGGAGTAAAATCCCTTTCCTTGCTCCATAGATGGTACCTTTTCCACAGCTCTCATTCTTAGTAATTGAGCTATTTGTTTTAGAGCTTCTGCCTTTTGATTTGGTGGTAGGTTTGGCATTCCTCTTTTTCCTGGTAGAGTATGGAAATAAAACCTGTAACCTTGGTCTATAGTTTGCAAAATCCACTTGTCCCTTGTGATGTAATGCCAGTTCTTTGAAAATAAGGCTAGCTTTCCGCCTAAGGGTGCTGCTAGTTGTTCCCTGGTAGGCGGTGCCAGAGCCAAGTCACTGTGATTGAGTTGTTGTAGTGGTGGTGGTTGCATCCGTGCCTCGCTGGTTGTTACCTTGCCACTGGCATCCCCTGTAGGCACCCCTGGTTTGGTTTCTGCCTCTCGAGCGCCTATTCCTGCCTCTTTGTGCCCTAGAGGAGTCTGGAAAGGACCAATTCTTGGAGGGCCAGTTCCTGCTAAACCTTGGAGGTTGAACTTGTAAGAAATCTTTCACTGTTTGTACAGGTTTTGCCTTCTCTTCCATCTTTTTTAGTACCTGTTGCGCAGGGGAACCAAATAAACTGACCTTGTCCATAGGTGCATCCAAAAGCTTTGATTTAACATGGTCTGGTAATGCCTGTTCTTTCAGCCATGCATGCCTCCTGATAACTGTGCCAGTCATGGCTGATCTAAAGGAAGCCTCCAGTGCATCATAGCCACATTTTAAAGAATGGTTACTAGCCTGCTGTATGTTATGTACCATTTCTTGAACATATTTCTTATCTAAAGATTCTTCAGAGGACAGCTTTTTAGTCAACTGGTCAAGCATAAACTCTTGGTATTGAATCATATGAAATTGGCAGTTCAAAGCTCTAGCTGACAAAGTAGCAGAGGTGTAAACTTTTTTACCCCATCTCTCTAAGGACCTGGATTCCCTTTCAGAGGGGAGGGGGTTTTTAGTGGAAGTAGCTGCTACAGCTTTAGGACCCTGGGAGATAGCCTCTGGATCTGCAAAAGGAGCCTTATATAAATAGTGATGAGTGTCCGGGACCCTGTAGAACCTATCGGGCTTAGCAGGAGCCGGAGGTAATGAATCAGGAGCAGTGCCAGCATCATTAAATGCATCATCAACAACAGAAAGTACTGGAGGTATAGCTAAAGGCCTATGCTGTGGCAAATGTAGAAAGGTCCTAAGCCTTTTTCTGGAGTCTGAGAAATCTTGTCCCTGCCACTGAAATTGTTCCCTCATAGCATGCAAGGTTTCCCCAAAGGAAAATTCCTCAGGAGGAGAGGCTGAAGGGATGGACTCCTCAGCATCAGAGTCTTCGTAAGGAGAATAAGCAGCCTCAGGAGGGTCTGTATGTTCTGAGTCATCAGAGGAATCATCTGTGGATACTGGCTCAGGGGGGCTCTGCTCTAGGCCTTTTTCTGGAGGAGGGAGAGAGGCCCTGTCTGGATGAGGCTGGGCTCCGAATTAAAGAGATGAGATCCTCAGCCAAAGTAAGCATATGGGAGCTGGTGCTGGGCCTGAGAGAGGGGCTTGGCAGGCACAGTTTTGATGCTTTGGCTGCTTTAGCCCTGGCAAAGGCCTTAATAGACATTGCTGCAGGAGGCCTAGCAGCTCCACGTGCAGGGGTAGAAATATCCAGGGAATGGTATCTGATAAATCCTGTGAAACCGCAACAGAAGGTTGGATTTCAGAAGCCGTTTCTACCAGGTTAGAAGAGGCCTCGGTAGAAGGCATGATTTCGGCTGAAGAAAGAACCGCTTGCTCGGTTTCGCCGAAACCGAGGCGCTTCATGTTTGCTTAACAGCGGTTTCATCGAAACCGCGGTGTCGGTCCTTTTCTTTGCGTTTTTGGTACTTGTAGTCGGAGGATCCGGCGGCATAATATATGCAAAATCGAGCCGAAAATCTGTTCAGCAAACTCCGACCGGCGTCTAAGCGTCCGTCGGTTAAAAGAAGCACAGGCTAGACAAGCTGCTACGTCGTGGTCTGGGCCTAAACAATGTATGCAATAGAGTGGAAATCTTTATGAGGTATTTGTTTCCCACAAGATAAACAGTTATTCACTTTCTCTGACATTGGCTGAGGCAAGAAAGAGTCCCCAACGGGGTACTTAGCTTTAGAAGTCTTGAAGTAATATTCGGTAGTAGTAATCTCTGGATCTGACCGACCGGCACTTGCGAACAGCTTCTGCTTGCGCCACGGCAAGAAAGACTGAGGAAAATGGCGTCGGCTGATGCCTTTATACCCGAAGAACTGCCGCAATGACGTCGGGTGAAGTGCGACACCAGCCGAAGCCAGACCCAGACTTTGGAATCCGGCCGACCGAAGGGCTGCCTGACGACAGGACAACCCATTTGTGAAGACTGCAGATGCATCCTTGAAGGACATCGTGGCCTATCTGTTCTGCAGGAACATGCTCTATTGCCCTCACAGAGAGTAGGGAAAGGACTTGCTTTTTGACCTCTGCCCAATGGTTTGGGGGGAATAATCTGGGAACCCATTTGGGGTTGGCAGTGTGTGGAAATAAAATATCTATCCCTGGGTCACTATGTTGAGGACCCAGTGGTCTTTGGTAATGGTGGCCCAGTTGGTTGCGTGGAAGGAGAGTTTTCCTCCTAGGGACAAGAGCATGTGGGTAGAGGAAGGGTGTGGAAGTGTAAAGTCACTGTGAGTTCATACCATAAGGAGGTGGCTTTGCACTCCCTGGTTTTGAAGAGGAGGAACTCCATTGCTTAGATCTCTGCATTCCCTGGGGCTGTTGTCTGGGGGGCCTGCTTCCCTTGGGTCTGGGCTGAGCTGACCTGAAGTGAGCAGGAAAGGTCCAATCCTTGGAGGGGCAATGCCTACTAAACCTTGGTGGCTGAACCTGTAAGAAGTCTGTCTGCATAGATTTAGCTTTTTCTTCCATCTTTTTTAAGACCACTTCTGCCTTGGTGCCAAATAAGTTGTCTTTGTGCGAGGGTGCGTCCAATAATTTGGATTTGACATGGTCTGGCAAGGGCTGTTCCTTAAGCCAAGCATGCCTTCTAAGGACAGAACCAGTGACTGCTGCCCTGCAAGATGCTTCAAGGGTGTCAAAACAACACTGTAAGGTGTGCTTAGTTACTTGACTTGCAGAATGCATTAACTCAACTATTTTCTGCACATGCAGGGAAAGAAGATATTTTTGTTTGAGGAGTTCCATGTTATGTTGCTGATATTTCAGCATATGGAACTGACAATTTAATGCTCTAATAGCAAGAGTAGCAGGGGTGTATACTTTTTTACCCCATCTGTCTGATGTTTGGGAATCCCCATCTGAGGGGGTGGGATTCTTAGTTGAATTTGCTTTGATTCCTTCAGGTCCTTGAGAGATTACCTCGGGATCAGCAGTAGGAGTTTTGAAAAGAAATGAGAGTGTCAGGGACTCTGTAGTACCCGTCAGGTTTCCTGGGAGCAGGAGGAAGGGTGCCAGGGGTCAGACTGGATTCCATAAAAAACATCATCCACATCATCCACAACATCCAGGACAGGAGGGATGACCAGAGGTCTGTGCTGTGGAAGATCTAAGAATTCCCCGAGTCTCTTTTCTGACTGAGGGTAGCCCTGACATTCCCATTGGAAATGCTCCCTTAAAGTATATAGGGTTTCCCCAAAGGAAACGTCCTCGGGTGGAGAGGCTAAAGGGATGGATTCCTTTGCATCAGAATCCTCATAAGCAGGGAGGGGTTGCATATCTTCATATTCAGATGCATCAGCGTTATTAGACTCCTGTTCAGATAACACTACTGGAGACAAGTCTCTCTTTCTTTTGGAAGGGGTAACCTGGCTTCCCCTGATAAGCATTATAAGGTCTTCTGCCATTTTAAGCATTTGAGACTGAGGCAAAGAAGCAGGAGCCTGAGCTTGGGTTGTCGGTTTTTGTGGGTGTGGTTCATACCCTGGGGCCTTAAAAACTCAGTAGCTTTTGAAAGAACTGTAGACGCGAAAGAAGTTGTTGGTTTGCGTAAAGTATCAGTAGTGCAAAGTACTTTCTCGAAGCTGGTGCCTGCTCAGCGGCTCTGGATCCATCCAAGGTAGAGACATCCGCAGAATCCTTAGTTGAAGAGTCTTGCGGCTCCGAAAGGGTCTCAGTAGGTGCCTGCAAATCCCCAAAAGCGGGCATCAGGGGCTGCAAAAGCACCTGAGGACCAGAGAACTGACTAGTAGCTTAACGGAAGCATCGTCGGCAGTCTTGGACCTTTGCGGCCTGTCTCCGTCTTTATCCTTACGTTTTTTCAGAAGATCAACTGTCGGATGGCTTTCTGAAGCCATATCGGAATTGGAGGACTGTGACTGAAAATATCTAGATACAATAAGGGCCCAACAACATATAGCTGTGGTGTTGAAAAAAGCACAAAAGCAACAGCGGGGGACGTCGTGGTCTGGGCCTAAACAAGTGATGCAGTAAGAATGAAAGTCTCAGTGTGGTATTTGCTTTCCACAGGCGAGACAATTGTTAACTTTCTGACATCGGTTAGAGCAAGAAAAAAGGATCCCCAATAGGGTACCTAGTGTTAGAAGACTTCAACTTCAATTCGGAAACAAAAAACTCAAATAGCGGCCAACCAGCAATCGTGTGAAAGTACAGTTTTGTACCTACCATAAATGTAGATGTCCGATAGACATGCAACTGCAGTCATAACATGTGGGGTTGTCCTGCCTCAGGCAGCCCTCGGTCGGCCAGATTCCAAAGTCTGGGTCCGACGTCGGCTGATGTCGCATTTCTCTCCGACGTCAGAGCGGCTGGAGTACATAAGCATCAGCCGACGCCATTTTCTTCAGTGTTTCTTGCCCCAGATGCCAGGTGCCCTCCAAGGAAGGCTGTAATCAAATTGGAAGACAAGAACAGGATTCCAAACAAATACATGAGCAATAAAACAAATACACCATAACAGATATCCCCAGCTAAGAGTAAGGGGGATAGGAGTAGACCCTAGGCATAGAGGGGTATGGAGGGAGGGAAAACCCGACTGCAGTTGCATGTCTATCGGACATCTACATTTATGGTAGGTACAAAACTGTACTATGTCCTTCAAGAATGCAACTGCAGTCATAACATGTGGGTAGAATACCATAGCTTAGCTGGGGGAGGAGGTATGCTCTAGGAAAGAGATGGGAGGTATGCTCTAGGAAAGAGATGGTGTGGCAATCAAACCCTGCAGGACTGCCGAAGCAAAGCCTGCTCTGGATCTGGAATATAGGGGGAGATTGTAGTGTTTTGAGAATGTATGCACGGAGCTCCATGTAGCAGCTTCTAGAATGTCCTTTGTAGGCACCCCTCTTAAAAATGCTGTAGAGGTGGCTGTAGCTCTGGTGGAATGTGGTCTGACATAGGCTGGAACCGTCTTCCCATGAAAGGAATAACAGAATCTGATGCAATGTCCAATCCATTTAAAAATAGTCTGTTTTGAAATTGCTTTTCCTTGGACTGCAGGGGCGTAGGCTACAAAAAGCTGCTCAGACTTCCTACTGGCCTTGGTTCTGTCCAGGTAGTATCGAAGTTGTCTATGAATGTCCAAGGTATGCAAAAGTCTTTCCCCCTTATTCTCAGGATTGGGGAAGAAAGCAGGCAGATGAATGGCTTGATTTAGAGAAACCCTAGATACCACCTTTGGCATAAAAGTAGGGTTGGTCCTTAATGAAACCCTGTCTCTGTGGAAAATAATAAAGGGTGGTATTGCCATTAGGGCTCCGAAACCCTTCTTGCTGAGGTAATTGCCAACAGGAAAGCTGTTTTCCATGAGAGAAATTGCAAGTCAACTGAAGCTGCTGGCTCAAAAGGAGGTAGAGTCAGTTTCTCTAAGACAAAATTGAGGTCCCAGGCTGGCACTGGGGCCTTTCTTGGTGGCTTAATGTTCTTGATTCCCCTGAGGAATTGTCTTAGTAAGGGGTGAGAGAAAACAGGAGGATCAGTGTTGTATCTAGCTGAAATAGCGGATGCATGTATCTTTATTGAAGAATACGAGAGGCCGCTCTGTAACATATCTGCCAAATATTCCAAGATGAGTGGGATGTTCAGTAATGATGCATCATGTCCCTTGCTGGTATTCCAATTGCTGAATCTTTTCCACTTTGCTAAGTAAACCTTTCTGGTGGATGGTCTTCGAGCCTCTGTTAGTATCCGCTGAACTTCCTTGGAGAGAGAGAAGCTGAAGTTATTATGGGATCTCCCAGGCTGTTAGCTGCAGTGTCTGAAGGTTTGGATGTAGTGTTTCGAAATCGTGTTGAGTCAAAAGTAGAGGCCACTGAGGGAGGGCCCACCTCCTGGTGTGACATATGCTCCGTAGTAGTGGGTACCAGTGCTGTCTTGGCCAATCCGGAGCTATTATGATTCCCTTGGGCTTCTCTGCTTTGATCTTTAGTAATACTGAGGTCATCAGTGGCAGAGGTGGGAATGCATAGATTGCTAGGGAGTTCCAGTTGAATGAAAGGGCATCTATTTTCCAAGCCTTTGGATGGTATGTCCATGTGCAAAATTGTGGTAGAAGATGATTGAGGTGAGAGGCAAATAGATCCACTTCTGGCTTGCCCCATGTGGAAGTGAGTTGTCTGAAAGCCTTCGGATGTAACCTCCACTCGTGTGGATCTGTGAAATTCCTGCTTAGGCTGTCTGCCAACACATTGTCTTTTCCTGGAACAAACTGGGATTTTAACTATGTTTAGACTCAGTGCCTTCTCCCAAAGCTGCATTGTCAGTCTGCAAAGGGGGTAAGAGTGGGTGCCCCCCTGCTTGTTTATGTACCACATCACAGTGGTGTTGTCTGTCAGTATCATTAGATGGCCTTGCTGGAGTTGGTGTTGAAAAACCTCGATAGCATGCATTACTGCCAGCATTTCCTTTTGGTTTATATGCAGATGTGTTTCCTTTGGAGACCATTGTCCTTGTATACACCTGCCTTCCATGTGCACCCCCCCATCCAAGGTCTGAGGCGTCTGTAGTCATGGTCTGTGTTATCTGTGGTTTTTTGAAAGACATACCTGTGTTTTCCTGGCTCACCGAGGCCCACCATAGAAATTCCTTTTGTAGGCATGGAATGAGTGGTATGATTGTCTCCAAGTTGTTGCTGTGTTGAGACCAAATGCTTTTTAGATACCATTGAAGCTTTCTCATGTGTAGTTTTGCTAATGGAACCAGTAGAATGCAGGATGCCATGTAACCCAGGGCCTGTAGGAATCTCCTTGCAGTCATCTGGGTGAGTTTTGCTAGACCTTTGAAGTACTGAGTTAATTTTTCTTGCTTGTCTTCTGTCAGGTAAGCCATATGAGAGGCTGTGTCTAGTTTGGCTCCTAAGAACATCATTTGCTGGGATGGCTGCAGTCTTCACTTTTGGAAGTTGACTGTGTATCCCAGAGCTTGAAGTAATCGTATGACATATTCCAGGTTTTTTGTCAACATCAATTTGTCGTCCGCTTGTATGAGGCAGTCGTCCAGGTACGGGTAAATTTGTATACCCTGGAGCCTGCAATGAGCGATTACTGAAGCCAGGCATTTTGTAAATACTCTGAGCGCAGTAGATAAGCCAAATGGCAATGCTGAGAATTGATAATGCTCTGGCCCTGCAAGAAATCTGAGGTATCTTCTGCAGCTGTGTCTGATAGGGACATGCAGGTATGCCTCCTTGAGGTCCAGAGTAATCAGCCAAGACCCCTTGCCCAGCATGGGAAGGAGTTGCTGTAGAGTCAGCATTTTGAACTTTGGTACTATGAGAAAGGTGTTTAATGCGGACAAGTCCAGTATTGGTCTCCATTGAGATTCTTTTCTTGGAACAAGGAACAGTCTTGAGTAAAACCCCTGTTCTTGTTGTGGAACTCTTTCTATTGCTTTCATTCGAGTCAGCAGAGTGATTTGCTTGATAGCCTCTGCCCTTTGATGTTGTGGTAGATTTGGCATGCCCTGTTTTCTTGGTAAGGTATGAAAATGAAACCTGTACCCTCTGTCTATAATGTCCAAAATCCATTTGTCCTTTTGTCAGTCTGTGCCAGTTTTCTGCAAACAGAGATAATTTCCTGCCCAAGGGAGCTTTTGTTCCCTGGTAGGCGGTAGCAGAGGAAAGTCATTGAGTTTGTGGTTGCTGGGCAGGTGAAACCCCTGTGTCACTTCTTTGGTTTCCTGGCTGCCATTGTCGTCCCCTGTAAGGGCCTCTGTATTGGCCTCTTCCTCGGCCACGTCTGTTCTTACCCCTTTGAAACTTTTCTGGATTAGGAAAGGACCAGTTTTTTGAAGGCCAATTCCTACTGAATCTGGGGGGTTGAACCTGGAGGAAATCTTTCACAGTCTGAACTGATTTTGCTTTTTCTTCGATGGTCTTTAACACATCCTTAGCATTTGCACCAAAAAGCTTGTTCTTTTCCAAAGGTGCATCCAGAAGTTTTGCTTTACATGATCTGGCAGAGGTTGATCTTTAACCAAGCATGTCTACGCATCACTGCCCCTGTCATAGCTGCCCTACATGAAGCTTCCAGTGCATCATATCCACACTGCAGGAAGTGATTGCTTACTTGCTGAGTGTTATGTAGAGCTTCCTGCAAAGTCTTCCTGTCTAAAGGATCAGGAGAAGCTAATGTTTTTGTAAATCTTCTAAGAGATAATCCTGATATTGGAACATATGAAAGAGGCAATTTAAAGCTCTCATAGATAAGGTAGTGGATGTGTAAACCTTTTTACCCCATCTCTCTAATGACCTTGCTTCCCTGTTGGAGGGCAAAGGATTTTTTGAGGTGGAGGCTGAAACTCCTTTAGGCCCCTGTGAAATAGTTTCCAAATCAGCAGTATGGGCCCTGAATAAATGGGAATGAGTTTCTGGGACCCTGTAATACCTGTCTGGCTTGGCTGGAGCAGGAGGAAGAGAGTCAGGGGTAGCACTAGAATCAGATTACAAATCATCCAGAACATCAAGTACAGGGGGAACAGCTAAGGGCCTGTGCTGAGGCTTCTTAAGGAAAGTCCTAAGGCGTTTCCTAGAATCAGAATATTCCTGACCCTGCCACTTGAAATGTTCCCTCATGGTGTGCAGAACTTCCCCCAAAAGAAATATCCTCAGGAGGGGAGGCCGAAGGTATGGAATCTTCTGCATCCGAGTCCTCATAGGTCTGAAAGAGCTCTTCCTGGCTATCAGAGTGGACAGAGCCCTCAGAGTCTTCATCAGAAGGAGAAGGGTCAGAGGGTTCAACCCGGGGCCTTTTATCAGGAGGCGGCTGGGATGCTCTCTCAGGATGGGCCTGTGAACCTCTGATCATGGAAATTAAATCAGCAGCCATGGACATAATTTGTGTCTCCGAAGTCGGCTGAGGTAAGGATTTGGAAGCAATATGCTTAGTTTTGCTGGCTGCCTTAGCCCTAGTGTAGGCCTTAATAGACATGTCCATAGGAGGCCTGGCAGCTCCACATGCAGGAGTGACCTTGTCTACAGCAATGGTCTCGGACATTTCCTCAGTTCCGGTATCCGGAGGAAAGTCTATAACTGGCGTCGGAGTAATATCTGGAATCGGAGTCGTCGGTAATGCGGTGTCTTCGGTCCGGAGCGGTGGAGAGACAGTCTCAGAGGGAACCGGAGCACTCGCGCTAGGCTTTGGCGTGGAGTCGGTGGTAGACGCGGGCCGAGGATGTCGGTCCCGGTCTTTTCGCTTTTTGGGAGTTTGCGATGTCGGAAGATCCGACGGCATGGTGTAAGCAAATTTATCGCCGAAAAAATCTTCAGCGAACTCCGCCCGGCGCCTGAGTGCGCTTGTAGCGAGCACAGGCTACACAGGCCGAGACGTCGTGGTCTGGGCCCAGGCAAGGGAGGCAGTGAGAGTGGAAATCCTTATGAGGTATTTGTTTACCACAAAAAAGACAATTGTTAACTTTTTCAGTAATTTCTGACATCGGCTGAGGCAAGAAAAGGTCCCCAACGGGGTACTTAGCTTTTTTGATGACTTCTGTATCGTAGAAAATAGGAGCTGACCGACCGGCACTTGCGAACTGCTTCTGCTTCGGGCACCGCGTGGCAAGAAAGACTGAAGAAAATGGCGTTGGCTGATGCTTATGTACTCTAGCCGCTCTGACGTCGGAGAGAAATGCGACATCAGCCGACGTCGGACCCAGACTTTGGAATCCGGCCGACCGAGGGCTGCCTGAGGCAGGACAACCCCACATGTTATGACTGCAGTTGCATTCTTGAAGGACATCTGCTTCTGCTTTGGGCTCCTCCCCAAGAAAGACTGATGTAATGGTGTTGGGCTACCTGTTTTTATGCCACTGATGACCTGATGTCAGTCCTGGAGTGACAGCAACTGAGACAGAAATACTAAGCCTCTGGTATTCGGGCTGACTGATGGCTACCCTGGCAGAGATTAACCTAAATGTGACAACTGGAACAGTGAAACACAAAACTATGTGCAAACAGGCTAGGGGTACCCAAAATAATTGCAGCTGTCATGGTGCATAGAACCTGCAACACAGTCTTTGCCTGGACTTTTGTTTTGGATAACAAGTTCTGATTTGATGGTGTAGGGACTGAATCCTTTCAGGGTAAGTTTGGCCAACATTTTTCTTGAGTCTAATTTTGCACCTAAGAATATAAGCTGCTGCGAAGGCAACAAGGCAGATTTTTTGAAATTTATTGTAATACCTAGATTGGAACACAGATGAATGGTTTTGTCCCTTGCTTGTACTAGTAGATGCTTGGCGGTTAGCCATCTAGGTATGGAAACACACGGAATCCTAGATGCCTCAAATGAACCGTAACCACTGCCATGCATTTGGAGAACACTCTGGGGGCTGTAGTGAAACCAAAGGGCAGGGCTCGAAAAGTACAGTTGTGTACACTTACCGCACATGTAGATGTTAGTGTGTGTATTCACTGTTGCAGTCATCACATTTGGGTTATCCCTGTCAGGGTAGCTCTCGGCCAGCCGAAATACCAGAGACGTAGTATTTCTGCGTTGGGTGCTGTCACTTCAGGACTGACATCAGGTCGTTAGTAGTATAAAGTAAGGCAGCTGACGCCATTACATCAGTTTTTCTTGCCCTTTCCTGTCAGGAGCCCCCCCAAGTAGGAGCTAGGTTCTGGTGGAAGAACCCACCAGTGGAAAATAAACACCAATATGTCCCTTGTAAGGAAAGAGAATAAAGGGGGATGGAGGGACGGAAACCATGGCTGCAACAGTGAATACACTCTAACATCGACATTTATGGTAAGTGTACACAATTGTACTATGTTATTTGTGATTCACTGTTGCAGTCATCATATTTGGGTTGATTCCCAAAGCTGAGGAAATGGGTGGAGGCAGTCAAGGAAACTAGGGGCTGGCTAGGATGCCTTGCAAGACTGCAAAGGCAAACCCTGCCCTGGATTTGGAGAAGAGAGGCAGGTGGTAATGCTTGGTAAAAGTGTGAACAGATGTCCAGGTTGGCAGCCTCCAGGATGTCCCTGGTGGGGACTCCTCTGAGGAAAGCTGCAGAGGTGGTGACTGCTCTGGTGGAGTGTGTCCTGCCCCCCCCCCCCTTGGGGGGAGGCTTTCCATGTTGCTTGTAGCAGAAGTGGATGCAGTGTGCTATCCATTTGGGGATGGTTTGTTTGGAGATGGCTTTGCCTTCTGCCCCTGTAGCAAAGCTAACCAGCAAATGATCAGACTTTCTGAAGGATTTAGTCATGTCAAGATAGACTCTGAGCTGTCTGTGCACATCCAGTGAGTGCAGAATCCTTTCCCCCTTGTTCTGTGGATTAGGAAAAAAGGTGGGCAAATGAATGGATTGTTTGAGAGACACACTAGACACCACCTTGGGCATGAAGGATGGGTTAGTTCTGAGGGATACCCTGTCAGCATGGAAGATGAAGGGTTCCACAGCCATGAGCGCTTGTAGCTCAGACTCTTCTGGCTGAAGTTATGGCCAGAAGGAATGCTTTTTTCCAAGAGAGAAATTTTAGCTCTGCAGAATAAGCTGGTTCAAAAGGTGACAGGGTGAGTTTTTCCAGTACAAAGTTAAGGTCCCAAACTGGTGTGGTGCCTTTCTGGTTGGCCACAAGTTGCTGGCCCCTCTTAGGAACTGTTGATCAAGGGGTGTGAGAAAAGGGGCTGCTCAGTGGGAAAATGAGCAGAAACAGAGGCATGAATTTTTACAGGGGAGAAAGACAGGTCACTGTGTAGTAGGTCAGCTAAGTAATCCAGGATGAGACGGAGGGAGTGCTGTGCCATATTGGCTCCTTTAGCCAGGATTCAGGTGCAGAACCTTTTCCATTTGTCAACATACAGCTTTCTGGTGCTAGGGCATCTGGCCTTACAGATAACATCTAGAACCTGTTTACTGAGGTTGGCAGATTGGTTGGGGGTTAGGGAATAAACCAAGCTGCCAAACTGAGTGTCTGCAATTGGAGATGCATGATTTCCCCTTCCCTCTAGGTCAGGAGATTTGGAATCTGAGGAAGATGCCATGGGGGCAGTGGGGACAGGCTGAGCAGCAAGGGGTACCAGTGCTGCTGGGGCCAGTCTGGAGCTATAAAAATGGTCCTTGGGTTTTCCTCCTTTATTTTGAGCAGTACCCTGGGGATGAGTAGTAGTGGAGGAAAGTCATAGACTGATAGATTGACCCAGGGGAAGGACAGGACATCCACTTTCTAAGCTATGCAGTGATGCTCCCTGGTGCAGAATTTGCTGAGCTGATGGTTGGTGTGGGAGGCAAAGCGGTTGACCTTCGGTGTCCCCATTTCTGAGTTATTAGGGTGAAGGCTCTTCTGTTGAGCTGCCACTCGTGTGGGCCCAGAAGATTTCTGCTTAATTGGTCTGCCAGAGAGTTGAGAGAGCCTGGTAGGAATTGTGCTAACAGGTGTAGTTGCATGGAAGAGGCTGTGTGCCAAAGGGTCATGGCCAGCCTGCACAGAGTGTAGGAGCGAGTCCCTCCCTGCTTGTTGACATACCACATCACAGTTGTGTTGTCTTGTTTTGATCAGGAGAGCCCCTGGAGAGAGAAGGGGCTTGAAGGCTCATCAATGCGTGCTGCACAGTCATCACCTCTTTTTTGACTGATGTGCAGAGGGATTTGCTGCAGGCTCCATTGGCCCTGTATGCACCTGCCGTCCAGGTGTGCACCCAAACCATAGTCTGATGCGTCTATGGTGTGGGTCTGGGTGGCAAGGGGTGGTAAGAAAGGCAGTCCCTTGTTGTGGGAGCATGCTGTTACCCACCAAAGAAAATCTTTTCTGAGGCAAGGAATTATAGGCAGAATTTCCAGGTCTTGAGAGTGTTGACACCAAAGGCTTTTTAGGTACCATTGAAGTTTCCTCATATTCAGTCTGGCATATGGCATGAGTAGTATGCAAGATGCCATGAACCCCAGAGCTTGCAGGATCTTCCTTGCAGATAGCTGGGGCCTGGTGGCTAGTTGAGAGAAGTTGTCAGGAAAATTTGATTCTCTGGTGTAAAGTATGCCATCTGGGATGCTGTGTCCAGGCATGCTCCCAGGAAGATAATCCTTTGGGTGGGCACCTGTTTGGATTTTTCATTGATTGTGTACCCTAGGGAGGTTAGTAGCGTCTTTACAAAGGCCAGGTGTTTGAGTAGCCTTTCCTGGCTGTCTGCCTGAATAAGGCAGTCATCTAAGTATAGGTAAATCTGAATATTTCTTTGTCTGCAAAAGGCAATGGCCAGTGCCAGACATTTTGTGAAAACTCTGGGAGTAGTAGATAAGCCAAAGGAAGTGCAGAGAACTGAAAGTGTTGAGATCCTGCCCTGAAACGGAGATAGTTCCTGCATGATTCCCTGATAGGAATGTGGAGGTAGACCTCTTTTTGATCTAGGGTGGCTAGCCAAGCATCCTTAGAGAGCATGGGAAGCAGCTGTTGGAGAGTGAGCATTTTGAATTTTGGGATCGTGTTTAGAATGGATAGATCGAGAATGGGGCACCAGGTGCCCTCTTTTCTGGGCACCAGAAAAAGTCTAGAATAGAAACCTTGGCCTATCTGTTCTGCAGGAATGTGCTCTAGTGCCCTCAGAGAGAGCAGGGAAAGGATTTGCTTTTCAGCCTCTGCCCACTGGTTTGGTGGTAGACCTGGAAACATTTTGGGGTTGGAAGGGTGTGAAAGGAAAATTTGTATCCCTGAGACACTATGTTAAGAACCCAGTGGTCGTTGGTAATGGTGGTCCAGGTGTTTGTGTGAAAGGAGAGTTTTCCCCCTAGGAGTAAGAGAAGGTGGGTCGGAGGTGGGGGAGGAGAGTCACTGAGAGTTCTTACCATAAGGGGGTTGCTTAGAACTCCCTGGTTTTGAAGTGGAGGTAGTCCACTGGTTAGACCTCTGCATTCCCTGTGGCTGCTGTCTGGGGGGGGGCTCTGGTTCCCCAGGGTCTAGGCTGGACTGGTTTACTGAGAGCAGGAAAGGACCAATGTTTGGTGGGACAATGCCTGCTGAACCTAGGTGGCTGGTCCTGCAAGAAATCCTTAACGGTTTGCATAGATTTTGTTTTTTCTTCCATCTTTTTAAAGACCTCTTCTGCCTTCGTGCCAAATAAGTTATCTTTGTGCAAGGGGATATCCAACAATTTAGATTTCACATGGTCTGGCAGGGGCTGTTCCTTAAGCCATGCATGCCTTCTAATTACAGATCCAGTGACTGCTGCCCTGCAAGAAGCTTCTAGGGCATCAAAACCACAGTGCAAGGTGTGTTTAGTTACTTGACTTGCAGAATGCATTAACAGTTGTAGTTCTTTTGATTCTGCCCAAGCAAGAAAGGAAGACATTTTTTGTTCAAGGAGTTCCAGGGTATGTTGCTGAAATTTCAGCATATGGAATTGACAATTTAGTGCCCTGATAGCAAGAGTAGCTGAGCTGTATACTTTTTAATCCCATCTGTCCAGTGCTCGGGAATCCCTATCTGAGGGGGTGGGATTCTTAGCAGAGGTTGCTTTAATTCCTTTGGGCCCTTGAGAAATTACCTCAAGGTCAGCAGTAGGATTTTTAAAAAGAAATTTGTGAGTCAGGGACTCTATAGTACCTGTCTGGATTTCTGGGTGCAGGAGGGCAGGGTGTCAGGAGTCAAGCTGGATTCCAGGAAAACATCCTCCACAACATCCAGGACAGGGGGGATGGCCAAGGGTCTGTGCTGTGGAAGATCTAGGAATTCCCAGAGTCTCTTTTTAGACTGAGGTTGGTCTTGACTCTTCCATTGAAAATACTCCCTTAAGGTATGCAGGATTTCCCCAAAGGAAAAATCCTCTTGGGGAGAGGCTGAAAGAATAGAATCCTCTGCATCAGAATCCTCATAAGTAGAGGGGGGTTGCATGTCTTCATATTCAGATGCATCAGATTCATCTGACTTGTTCAGACAAAACTAGAGGGGACAGATGTCTTTTCTTTTGGAGGGGGTAGCTTGGCTTCCCGTAATTAGCATAAGGTCTTCCGCCATTTTAAGCATTTGAGACTGAGGCAAGGAAGCAGGCGCCTGAGAGAGTGGGTTGGTTTCTTGGGTGTGGTTCGTACCCTGGACCTTAGAAACTCTTGCTGTTTTTGAAAGAACAGTAGTCGCAAAAGAAAACGGTTTGTGTCGAGAATCGGTAGTGCAATAGAAAACCTCGGAAGTCGGTGCCTGCTCAGCCGGCTATGGACCCATCACTGTTGCAGTCATCACACACGGGTTATCCTGCTAGGGATAGCCCTCAGTCAGCCCGAATACCAGAGGCTTAGTATTTCTGAGTCGGTTGCTGTTGCTTCAGGACTGACGTCAGGTCATCACTGGTTTAAAAACAGGCAGCCGATGCCATTACATCAGTCTTTCTTGCAGAGGATCCCAAAGCAGAAGCAGTTCACACGAGTGCCGGTTGGCCGCTACCCGAGTTTTCGTTTCCGAAACAAAATTATCTTGAAGTCTTCTAAAGCTAAGTACCCCCTTGGGGATCCTTTTTTCTTGCTCTAACCAATGTCAGAAAAAGTTAACAATTGTCATGCCTGTGGAAAGCAAATACCACACCGAGATTTCCATTCTTACTGAGTCACCTGTTTAGGCCCAGACCACGACCTACCTCACTGCCAGTTTTGTGTTTTGTTCAATGCCTGAACTATT
The DNA here is from genome assembly GCF_019279795.1 of Protopterus annectens. Taxonomy (NCBI): domain Eukaryota; kingdom Metazoa; phylum Chordata; order Ceratodontiformes; family Protopteridae; genus Protopterus; species Protopterus annectens. The sequence goes on along the minus strand of NC_056728.1, from coordinate 57,706,449 downwards.
CGTTGTCAGGCCTTTATTGTAGCTAAATACTTTCGTTCTCGATCTCCATATTGCGAAATGGCTTCGGTAAGCCATCCGACTATCAATCTTCCAAAAAAAGTAAGGATAAAGACAGACTGCACAGGTCCAAAACTGCTGACAATGCTTCAGTTAAGCTAGTCGCCAGTTCGCCGATACTCAGTGAGGCACGTTCGTAGCCCCTGATGCCCATTTTGATGGATTCACAGGACGCTACCGAGACCCATTCAGAGTCTGGTATGCCACAAGACTATTCTTTGACTATGGAACCTGCGGGATGTCTCTACCTTGGATGGGTCTGGAGCCTTTGTGCAGGCACAGGCTTCTGAGGAAGTTCTTAGCACGACCGATATTCGACACAGACAACTTCATTTGCGTCTTCAGTTCTTTCTAAAACTACCGAGTTTCTAAGGCCAAGAGTACGACCTACACCTAAAAAAACAACCACCGAAACTCAAGCGGCCTGCTTCCTTGCCACACAGATGCTTAAAATGGAGGAAGACCTGATCATGCTGATTAGGGGAAGCCAGCCTTCCCCTGCTAAAAGAAAAAGAGACTTGTCCCCAGCAGCTTTACCTGACCAAGAGTCTGACTCTGAGGGTTCTGATTATGAAGACATGCCCTTATCTGCATATGAGGATTCAGATGCAGAGGAATCCACTCCTTCTGCCTCCCCACCAGAGGATATTTCTTTTGGTGAAACCCTACATACTTTGAGAGAGCATTTCCATTGGGAAGGTCAGTATTATCCTCAGTCCAAAAAGAGACTCAAGGAATTTTTAGACTTACCACAGCATAGACCCTTAGCTATCCTTCCTGTTCTGGATGTTGTGGATGATGTCTTTAGGGAGTCCAGTCCAACTCCTGATACTTTACCCCCTGCTCCCAGGAAACCTGACAGGTACTACAAAGTCCCTGACCCACACAAATTTATTTTCAAAAATCCTACTTCTGACCCCAAGGTCATCTCCCAAGGACCTAAAGGAATAAAAGCAACTACAGCTAAGAATCCCACCCCTTTGGACAGGGATTCCCGAACTTTACACAGATGGGGTAAAAAAGTATACACCTCTGCAACTCTTGCCATTAAAGCATTAAATTGTCAGTTCCACATGCTGAAATACCAGCAACATACTATGGAACTTATTAAGCAAAAATTATCTACCTTCCCTGACTGCGCAGAAAATACAGAATTACACGAACTTATGCACTCTGCAAGCCAAGTCAGCAAGCATGCCATGCAATGTGGATTTGACGCCCTAGAAGCATCTTGCAGGGCAGCAGTCACAGGTTCTGTACTTAGAAAGCATGCCTAGCTTAAGGAGCAGACCTTGCCAGACCATGTCAAATCAAAATTATTGGATGCACCTCTGAACGAGGACCATCTGTTTGGCACCAAAGCAGAAGAGGTTTTAAAAAAGATGGAAGAAAAAGCTAAGTCTATGCAGACAGTCAAAGATTTTTTGCAAGTGCAGCCTCCAAGATTCAGTAAGCATTGCCCCTCAAAACACTGGACCTTTTTAGCCCCCTCACAGCCACATCAAACTAGACATAGGGGAAACAACCCCCCCCCCCCAGACCTCAATCTCAGGGTATGCAGAGATCTAAGCAATGGAGTACCTCCACTTCTAAAACAGAGAGTGCTGTCACCCCCTTATGAAAATAATTCACAATGACTTCAACTCCTCTCCTTGCCTCTGCCCAATTGCTCTTGCCCCTAGGAGGAAAACTTGCCCACCATGTACAAAACTGGACCTCCATCACCAACTATCGATGGGTCCTCAACATAGTATCCCAGGGGTACAAATTTTACTTCAACACACTGCCAATCCCAAAAGGGTTCCCAGACTTTCCTCCAAACCAGTGGATATAGGCACAAAACCAAGTTCAGTCCCTGCTCTCTAAGGGCAATTCATCCTGTTCCTGCAGAACAGATAAGTCAAGGTTTTTATTCCAGACTTTTCCTGGTACCTAGAAAAGAAGGCACTTGGCACCCAATCTTAGATCTTTCCATTCTAAACACCTTCCTGGTGGTACCAAAATTCAAAATGCTCACCCTGCAGCATCTTCTCCCTATGCTGTCCAAAGATGCCTGGTTAGCCACTCTAGATTTAAAGGAGGCCTAGCTGCACATCCCAATCAGGGACTCCTGCAGGAAATATCTATATTTCAAGGCAGGACCTATGCATTATCAGTTCTCTGCACTTCCCTTTGGCTTATCCACTGCTCCCAGAGTTTTCATAAAATGCCTGGCTCCAGCCATTGCTTATTGCAGACAGAGAAATATTCAACTTTACCCCTACTTGGACGATTGCCTGACTCAGTCAGGAAAAGCTGTCGCAGCACCTGACATTTGTAAAGGACCTTCTAACCTCCCTGGGGTACACTATCAACGAAAAGAAATCCAAACCTGTCCCCAGTCAAAAAATTGTATTCCTGGGAGGAAACTTGGACACAGCATCCCAGATAGCATTTCTTACTCCAGAAAAACAAACCTGACAGGCTAATTCTCTCAAATGACCACCAGAAAGTACAGTTTTGTACCTACCATAAATGTAGATGTTCGAGTGTTCACACTGCTGCAGTCATCACACTTGGGTTATATCTGCCGTCAGGCGGCCCCGCAGCCAGCCTGAGTTCCAAAGCCTTGGTCCGGCGTCGGTTGCAGTCGCTTCTTCCCCGACGTCAGTGCGACAGGGGTATAAAAGAGGCAGCCGACGCCATTTTCTTCAGTTCTTCTTGCCCCAGATGTCAGGTGCCCCCATAATCCTAAGTAAATTACATAAGTAGAAAACAATAGCTACAGCTGTAAGCAAATACATCATATAGATTGTATAACAAGGGAGATATAGATAAAACCCAGTTAAGAAGAGGGGATGGTGGGAGGGTAACCTGGACTGCAGCAGTGTAAGCACTCTAACATCTACATTTATGGTAGGTACAAAACTGTACTATGTTCATCATGTTACACTGCTGCAGTCATCACACTTTGGTTGAATCCCAAAACTAAGGCTGAGCGGTTGGTACTAAACAGGGTTTGGAGAAGCTAGTAGGCTCTGCAGAACTGCAGTGGCAAAGCCAGCTCTGGTTTTTGAGTATAGAGATAAGTGGTAGTGCTTGGTGAAGGTGTGCACTGAACTCCAAGTTGCAGCCTCCAAAATATCCTTGGTTGGTACCCCTCGGAAGGCTGCTGATGTTGCTGTAGCCCTGGTGGAATGGGGCCTAATGTTACCAGGTACAGGTTTCCCATGGTGTGTGTAGCAGAAACAGATACAATGTCCTATCCATTTTGAAATGGTCTGTTTTTGAGATAGCCTTTCCTTGTGATCCTGCAACATAGGATACAAAGAGCTGGTCAGATTTTCTGAAAGCCTTTGTTTTATCCAAGTAGAAACGTAATGGCCTGTGAATGTCCAAAGAGTGTAGGAGCCTTTCCCCTTTATTCTGGGGGTTTGGATAAAAGGTGGGTAAATGAATGGTTTGGTTTAGAGCCACACTAGATACTACCTTTGGCATAAAGGAAGGGTTAGTTCATAAAGAGACTCTGTCTTGATGAAAAATGATGAAAGGCTCCACTGCCATTAGGGCCTGTAGCTCTGAGACTCTTCGTGCTGAAGTTATTGCTAGCAGCAGGGCAGTTTTCCATGATAAAAATTGTAAATCAGCTGAAAAAGCTGGTTCGAAGGGCGGTAGTGCAAGTTTTTCCAAAACAAAATTGAGGTCCCATGTTGGTGTTGGTGCTCTCCGGGGCGGTCTTATGTTCTTAGCCCCTCTGAGGTACTGTCTTAGTAATGGATGTGAAAATATAGGAGGATCCGTGTTGTAATTAGCTGAAATAGCTGAAGCGTGGATCTTTATAGATGAAAAGGAAAGGCCTTTGTGCAACATCTCAGTTAAATATTGCAGAATCTGAGGAATATCTGGGACAAGAGGATTTTGGCCTTTAGCCTGGTTCCAGACGCAGAATCTTTTCCATTTGTCTGAGTAGGTTTTCCTGGTGCTAGGTCTCCTGGCCTCCAGAATGACATCCATAACAGCTTTAGAGAGAAGTGTTGACTGGTTGTTTAGGTAACCTGCCATGCAGCCAGATTTAAAGTCTTGAGCTGGCTGTGTAGAATCTGATTGATATGCTGAGTCAGCAGGTGAGGAATTTGAGGTAAAATCCATGGTGGGCCTTGAGCCATGTTCCTTAAAACTGGATACCAGTGTTGGCGTGGCCAGTCTGGAGCAATGAGCATCATTTGTGGCCTCTCTAATCTGGCTTTTAGCAGCACCTTTGCCAGAAGAGGCAGTGGAGGAAAGGCATACACTGTTAATGTTTTCCAAATGAATGAGGGGGCGTCCACTTTCCAAGCTAGTGTGCGGTATGTCCTTGTGCAAAATTTTCGTAGTTGGTAGTTTGGGGGGGGGGGGGGCAAACAGATCTATGTCTGGGCTCCCCCATTTTTGAGTTATCATTGTGAATACTTGTGGATCTAGTTTCCACTTGTGAGGATCCATGATATTTCTGCTTAGTTAGTCTGCCAATGTATTTTTCTTCCCTGGCAGGAATTGTGCTTGTAATTGAACTTGGTAGGTCAGTGCTGTGTTCCACAAGGTCATTGCTTGCCTGCATAGGGGATAGGAATGTGTGCCCTCTTGTTTGTTTATGTACCACATCACTGTGGTGTTGTCACAGTCTTTATTAGAAGTTGTCCTGGATGTAGAAGGTCCTTGAAAGCTGTTAGGGCATTTTGTACAGCTAGCATCTCTTTTTGATTGATGTGGAGATGCATCTGATCTGCAGACCATTTGCCCTGAATACACTGTCCTGCCATGTATGCTCCCCAGACGTAATCCGATGCATCTGTTGTTACTGTTTGCCTGGCTGTGGGTAAGGTGAAAGGCTGACCCTTGTTGAGGTGACATGCCTGAGACCACCATAGAAACTCCTGTTGAAGGCAGGGAATGAGTGGTATTATTGTTTCCAAGCTGTGGCTGTGTTGAGTCCATACGCTTTTCAGGTACCATTATAATTTCTTCATATGCAGTTTGGCATATGGTATTAGTAGTATGCAAGATGCCATGAATCCCAAGGCCTGCAGAATTTTTCTTGCAGGGAGTTGGGTCTTTGTTGCCATCGTTTTGAAGTATTGAGTCAGTTGTCCTTGCTTGTCTGGCATGAGATAAGCCATCTGGGCCGTTGTATTTAAGCTGGCACCCAGGAATATTATGTCTTGTGAGGGCACTAGTTTTGACTTCTTTTTGTTTACTGTGTACCCTAGGCACCTTAGTAGGTTTTTTACGCCAGATGTTTTAAAAGAATGTCCTTGCTTTCTGCTTGAATAAGGCAGTCGTCCAGGTATGGATATATTTGAATTCCTCTGTCTGCAGTATGCAATTACTGGTGCCAGGTATTTTGTGAAGACCCTGGGCGCAGTAGATAAGCCAAAGGGCAGTGCAGAGAATGGTAATGAGTTGAACCTGTTATAAATCGGAGGTATCTTCTGCAATTTTGTCTGATAGGGACATGCAGGTATGCCTCCTTGAGGTCCAACGTTACTAGCCAAGCCTTCTTGCCCAGCATGGGAAGAAGTTGCTGTAGTGTGAGCATCTTGAATTTGGGTACTTCCAGGTATTGTTTAGAACTGAAAGGTCCAGAATGGGTCTCCAGGCTTTGTTCTTTTGGGGAACCAGAAAGAGTCTAGAGTAAAATCCTTGTCCTTGCTCCTGTGTAGGAAAGTACAGTTTTGTACCTACCATAAATGTAGATGTCCGATAGATATGCAACTGCAGTCATAACATATGGGTTGTCCTGCCTCAGGCAGCCCTCGGTCGGCCGGTTTCCAAAGTCTGGGTCCGACGTCGGCTGATGTCGCATTTCTCTCCGTCAGAGCGGCAGGAGTACATAAGCATCAGCCAACGCCATCTTCTTCAGTGTTTCTTGCCCCAGATGCCAGGTGCCCTCCAAGGAAGGCTGTAATCAATTTGGAAGACAAAACAGGTTTCCAGACAAATGAATAAGCAATAAACAGATACACCATAACAGATATCCCCAGCTAGGATAACAGGGAGAGGAGTGGACCCAAGGAATAGAGGGGAAGGAGGGAGGGAAAACCCGACTGCAGTTGCATATCTATCGGACATCTACATTTATGGTAGGTACAAAACTGTACGATGTCCTTCAAGAATGCAACTGCAATCATAACATATGGGTTGAATACCATAGCTTAGCTGGGGGAGGTGGAAAGCACTAAGAAAAGGATGGTGTAGCTATCAATCCCTGCAGGACTGCCGAAGCAAAGCCTGCTCTGGATCTGGAATATAAAGGAAGGTTGTAGTGTTTGGAGAATGTATGCACGGAGCTCCATGTAGCAGCTTCTAGCATGTCTTTTGTAGGCACCCCTCTTAAGAATGCTGTAGAGGTGGCTGTAGCTCTGGTAGAGTGTGGTCTGATATTGGCTGGTACACTCTTTCCATGGAAGGAATAATATAATCTGATGCAATGTCCAATCCATTTTGAGATAGTCTGTTTGGAAACTGCTTTTCCTTGTACTCCAGGGGCGTAAGCTACAAAAAGCTGATCAGACTTTCTATTGGCCTTGGTTCTGTCCAGGTAGTAGCGAAGTTGTCTGTGAATGTCCAAGGTGTGCAACAGTCTTTCCCCTTTGTTCTCAGGATTGGGAAAGAAAGTAGGCAGGTGAATTGCTTGATTCAAAGAAACTCTAGATACCACTTTTGGCAGAAAACTAGGGTTGGTTCGTAAGGAGACCCTGTCTCTATGAAAGGTAATGAACGGTGGTATTGCCATTAGGGCCTGTAATTCCGAAACCCTTCTTGCTGAGGTAATTGCCAACAGGAAAGATGTCTTCCGTGAGAGGAATTGTAAGTCCACAGAAGCTGCTGGCTCAAAGGGGGGCAGAGTCAGTTTTTCTAGGACAAAGTTGAGGTCCCAAGCTGGTACTGGGGCCTTTCTTGGTGGCTTGATATTCTTGATTCCTCTAAGAAATTGCCTTAACAAAGGATGTGAACACAGGTGGATCAGTGTTGTATCTAGCTGAAATAGCTGAAGCATGTATATTTATAGAAGAATATGGGAGTCCTTTCTGTAGCATATCTGCCAAGTATTCCAGGATGAGTGGGATGTTCAATAATGATGCATCATGACCTTTGCTGGTATTCCAAATGCTGAATCTCTTCCATTTTGCAGAATAAACCTTTCTGGTGGATGGTCTGCGGGCTTCTGTTAATATCAGCTGAACTTCCTTGGAGAGAGATAGATTGAGGTTATTCATGGAATCTCCCAAGCTGTTAGCTGGAGCGTCTGAATGTTGGGATGTACTGTCTTGAAGTTGTTTTGAGTCAAAAGATAGGGCCATTGGGGAAGGGCCCATTTTTTGTTGTGGCATATGCTCCATAGTAGTGGATACCAGTGTTGTCTTGGCCAGTCTGGAGCTATTAGGATCCCTTTTGGTTTCTCTGCTTTGATCTTTAGTAGTACTGTGGTCATCAGTGGCAGAGGTGGGAATGCATAAATCTTTAGGAAGTTCCAGTTGAATGAGAGAGCATCTGTTTTCCATGCTTGTGGATGATATGCCCTTGAACAGAACTTTTGTAGCTGATGACTGAGGTGGGAGGCAAATAGGTCTACTTCTGGCCTGTCCCATGTCGAGGTGAGCCTTATGAAGATTTCTGGATGTAACCTCCATTCGTGGGGCTCTAGGAAATTCCTGCTTAGGCTGTCTGCCAGCACATTGTCTTTGCCTGGAACAAACTGGGATTGCAACTGTATGTTTAAGCTCAGTGATTTTTCCCAAAGATTCATTGTCAGTCTGCAAAGGGGGTAAGAATGGGTGCCCCCCTGCTTATGTACCACATGACAGTGGTGTTGTCTGTCCGTATTAGCAGGTGGCCTTGCTGAAGTTGTTGTCGAAAGGCCTCGATGGCATGCATGACTGCCAGCATTTCTTTTTGGTTGATATGCAGATGCGTTTCCTTTGGAGACCATTGACCTTTAATACATCTGCCCTCCATGTGCGCTCCCCCCATCCCAGGTCTGAGGTGTCTGTGGTCATTGTTTGTGTTATTTGTGGTTTTTTGAATGACATTCCTGTGTTTGCCTGGCTTACCGAGGCCCACCATAGGAATTCCTTTTGTAGGCATGGGATAAGCGTTATGGTTGTCTCTAGGTTGTTGCTGTGTTGAGACCATAAACTTTTTAGGTACCATTGAAGCTTTCTCATGTGTAGTCTTGCTAATGGAACCAGGAGAATGCATGATGCCATGTAACCCAGGGCCTGTAGGAATCTCCTTGCAGTCATCTGGGTGAGCTTTGCCAAACCTTTGAAATAATGAGTTAACTTCTTTTGCTTGTCTTTTTGTCAGGTAAGCCATTTGAGAAGTTGTGTCTAGATTGGCTCCTAAGAAAGTAATTTGCTGGGATGGCTGCAGTCTTGACTTTTGGAAGTTGACTGTGTATCCCAGAGCTTGTAGCAATTGAATGACATAATCCAAGTTTTTTGTCAAAATCAGTTTGTCGTCCGCTTGTACGAGGCAGTCGTCCAGGTACGGGTAAATTTGGATCCCCTGGTGCCTGCAATGAGCAATTACTGAAGCCAGGCATTTTGTAAACACTCTGGGCGCAGTAGATAAGCCAAATGGCAATGCTGAGAATTGATAATGCTCTGGCCCTGCAAGAAATCTGAGGTATCTTCTGCAGCTGTGTCTGATAGGGACATGCAGGTAGGCCTCCTTGAGGTCCAGAGTAATCAGCCAAGACCCCTTGCCCAGCATGGGAAGGAGTTGCTGTAAGGTCAGCATTTTGAACTTTGGTACTATGAGAAAGGTGTTTAATGCGGACAAATCCAGTATTGGTCTCCATTGTGTTTCTTTTCTTGGAACAAGGAACAGTCTTGAGTAAAACCCCTGGCCTTGTTCTTGTTGTGGAACCTTTTCTATTGCATTGATCTGAGCTAGCAGAGAAATTTGCTTGAAAGCCTCTGCCCTGTGGTTTTGCGGTAGGTTTGGCATGCCTTGTTTCCTTGGTAAGGTATGAAAGTGGAACCTGTAGCCTTGGTCTATAATGTCCAAAATCCATTTGTCCTTTGTCAATCTGTGCCAATTGTCTGAAAACAGAGATAATTTTCCACCCAAGGGAGCTTCTGTTTGCTCTTTGGTTAGCGGAAGTAGAGGAAAGTCATTGGGATTGTCCCGGTGGGGCAGGAGAAGCCCCTGTGTCACTTCTTTGGTTTGCTGGTTGCCATTGTCGTCCCCTGTAGGAACCCTCTGTATTGTCCTCTTCCTCGGCCACGCCTGCTTTTGCCCCTTTGAAATCTTTCAGTATTAGGAAAGGACCAGTTTTTTGAAGACCAATTCCTGCTGAATCTGGGTGGCTGAATCTGGAGGAAATCTTTGACTGTCTGAACTGACTTGGCTTTTTCCACAATGGTCTTTAATACATCTTTAGCATTAGCACCAAAAAGCTTGTTCTTTTCCAAGGGTGCATTAAGAAGTTTTGCCTTAACATGATCTGGTAGAGGTTGTTCTTTTAACCATGCATGTCTGCGAATGACCACCCCTGTCATAGCTGCCCTACATGAAGCTTCCAATGCATCATATCCACACTGAAGGAAGTGATTGCTAACTTGCTGAGAGTTGTGTACAGCCTCCTGCAAAGACTTCCTAAAGGATCAGGAGAGGCTAAAGTTTTCTGTAAATCATCTAACAGGAAATCCTGATATTGAAACATATGAAAGAGACAATTGAGAGCTCTTATAGATAAAGTAGTGGAGGTGTAAACCTTCTTCACCCATCTCTCTAATGACCTAGCTTCCCTGTTGGAAGGCAAAGGATTTTTGGAGGTGGTAGCTGAAACCCCTTTCGGCCCCTGTGAAATAGTTTCTAAATCAACAGCATGGGCCCTAAAGAAATGAGAATGTGTTTCAGGAACTCTATAGTATCTGTCCGGCTTGGCAGGAGCACGAGTGAGAGTATCAGGGGTAACACTGGAGTCAGAGTATAAATCATCCAAAACATCAAGCACAGGAGGTATAGCTAAGGGCCTGTGCTGGGGCTTTTTAAGGAAGGTACGAAGGCGCTTTCTGGAATCAGAAAATTCCTGGCCTTGCCACTTAAAATGTTCCCTCATGGAATGCAGAACTTCCCCAAAAGAAATATCCTCAGGAGGGGAGGCCGAGGGGATGGAGTCCTCTGCATCTGAGTCCTCGTAGGTCTGGAAAGGCTCTTCCTGGCTATCGGAGTGGCCAGAGGCCTCAGAATCTTCAGCTGAAGGGAGAGGGGATCAGTGAGCTCAACCCTGGGCCTCTTATCAGGAGGAGGCTGGGATCCTCTCTCAGGATGGGCCTGGGAACCTCTGATCATGGAGATTAAGTCTGCTGCCATAGTCATGATTTGTGTCTCAGGAGTAGGCTGAGGTAAGGCTTTTGCAGTAAGGTGCTTAGTCTTGCTGACTGCCTTAGCACGTGTGTAGGCCTTGATAGACATGGACATGGGAGGCCTAGCAGCTCCACGTGCAGGAGTTACCTTATCCACAGCAATGGTCTTGGGCATTTCCTCGGTTACAGAATCCGGAGGAAAATCAATAACTGGCGTCGATGTGGTCTCCGGTATCGGAGGTATCGGTAATGCGGTGTCTTCGGTTTGGAGCGGTGAAATAACCGCCACAGAGGGAACCGGGGCACTCGCGGTAGGTTTTGGCGTGGTGTCGGTGGAAGACGCGGGCCGAGGATGGCGATCCCAGTCTTTACGTTTTTTTAGGAGTCTGCGATGTCGGTAATTCCGACGGCATCTTGTAATCGTATTTTTCGCCAAAAGTCTTCAGCGAACTCCGCCTGGCGCCTGAGAGTGCGCTTATTGAAGAGAGCGCAGGCCGAGACGTCGTGGTCTGGCCCAAGGCAAGGAAGGCAGTAAGAATGGAAATCCTTATGAGGTATTTGTTTACCACAAGACAAACAATTAACTTTTTCAGTAATTTCTGACATCGGCTGAGGCAAGAAAATGTCCCCAACGGGGTACTTAGCTTTTTTGATGACTTCAGTTCGAAGAATGCAGGAGCTGACCGACCGGCACTTGCGAACTGCTTCTGCTTCGGGCACCGCGCGGCAAGAAAGACTGGAGAAGATGGCGTCGGCTGATGCTTATGTACTCCTGCCGCTCTGACGTCGGAAAGAAATGCGACATCAGCCGACGTCGGACCCAGACTTTGGAATCCGGCCGACCAAGGGCTGCCTGAGGCAGGACAACCCATATGTTATGACTGCAGTTGCATTATTGAAGGACATCCTGTTGAATGGCTCTCATGTCCATGAGTGCTGTAATTTGTCTTTGAGCCTCTGCCCATTGATTTGGTGGCAGGTTTGGCATTCCTTTTATCCTTGGTAAAGTGTGAAAGTGCAACCTGTATCCTTGAGATACCATATTTAGGACCCATTTGTCTTTTGTGATGATGTGCCAATTGTCTGCAAAAAGTGCAAGTTTTCCTCCCAAGGGAGCTGCCAAGAGGGATTTGCTTGGCAGTCTGAGGGGTGAGTCATTGTGATTGTCTTCTGACAGTTTGAGACTTGTCTTCTCCTCCTTTCCGGGTTGTGGCACCCCATTGTCGTGGCTTGTAAGAGCCTTGTGGCTGACCTCTGCCCCTTGGGCATCTGTATTTGCCCCTCTGTGGTCTGTCCGAAGTTGGAAAGGACCAGTTTTTGGTTGGCCAATTTCTGCTGAAACGAGGGGGTTGAACCTGTAAAAAATCCTTGACCGTCTGCATAGATTTTGCCTTATCCTCCATTTTCTTTAAAACCTCTTCTGCTTTCACACTAAATAAAACATCCTGCTGTAAAGGTGCATCCAATAACTTTGCTTTAAAATGATCGGGTAAAGTTTGTTCTTTTAACCAAGCATGCCTACGAATGACAGACCCTGTTACTGCTGCTCTACAAGAAGCTTCCAATGAATCAAATCCACATTGCAAAGTATGTTTTCCCACTTGTTCTGCTACATGCAACAAATTTAGAAGTTATGTACCTACCATAACGTTCCATGTTAGTTGTCTTCTCTCGCCTTCTTTCTTGCTGGATGGGTTCGGAGCCGATCCTCGGCTCCAACTCGGCACTTGCTTTAGCTCGAGAACTCCTTTTACCAGCTCGAGGCAACCCTATATCCCATGATGCAAGGCGTAACTACCTCAGATCTCGTTTGGCAGCTAACTTACCCTGCTAAAGACTATCCTAACAGAATTAGGAACAATGGTTCCTAAAAGAAATCCTCCTAACAACGTACCGGAGGAAACGATCTAATAGGAACTCTCCAAGATCTGTCCAGGCCAGGGGGAAGGAGGGAGGGACGCAAGAAAGAAGGCGAGAGAAGACAACTAACATGGAACGTTATGGTAGGTACATAACTTCTAAATGTTAAGTTGTCAATCTCGCCTTCATTCTTGCTGGATGGGACCGTCCTAGCACCTGTATCCCGGTGGCTCAATGGAACAGACTCTTGAGAACTGTGGAACCAAAACTGGCCCTATCTCTGGAGGCCAAGTCCAACTTGTAATGAGAGACAAAGGTATGGGCGAGCCCAAGTAGCTGCTGCACAAATGGTATCAATGGGTAGTCTATCCTGAAAAGCTGCAGAAGTGGATAGACTCCTGGTTGAGTGTGCTTTTGGCTTAGAAGATAGCTGTTTGCCCCTGAGAGAGTACACATAGGAAATAGTGGAAGTCAACCATCTGGATAAGATCACTTTAGATACTGGAAGACCTATCCTGTTTTCTGCATAAGAGACAAATAATTGGCCCGATTTTCTGAATTGTTTAGTTCTATGCAAATAGTACCTGAGCTGACGATGGACATCCAAAAAATGCAGTTTCTGTTCAGCTCTGTCGGAATAGTTTGGGAAAAAGACCGGTAGGTCTATAGATTGGTTAATGTTGGTTTGAGATACGACTTTGGGGAGAAAGGAAGGGTTAGTTCTTAATGATACCCTGTCCTTATGAAAAACCAAATAAGGGGAACGAATGCAGAGAGCTTGAATCTTGGAAACCCTTCTAGCAGAAGTGACAGCCAGTAAAAATATAGTTTTCCAGGTCAACAACTTCAAAGAGCATGAAGCAGATGGTTCGAAGGGAGGTAGTATCAAGGATGCCAACATTAAGTTTAGATCCCATTGCGGAGGAGGATGCTTTATAGGTGGTTTTAGGAGGAAAACTCCTCTCAGAAAGGCCTTGCATAACCTATGAGACATAATGCTATTGTCATGCAGGCCAACATGATACTTAGAAATAGCAGCCAGTTGTACTTTGACTGTAGATGACGAGGATCCTGAATGAAAAACCTCCACCAGGAAATCTAAAACCGAATGTACAGGAGCAGTAAAGGGGTCAGTATTTCTGGAATTCGCCCAAATAGAAAAACGTCGCCACTTGCTAGCATAAACAGTCCTAGTGGACGACTTCAAGGAAGAGACTAAAATGTCTCTGAGTCCGAAATCATCGGTAGCCTGGCTAGGGTAGGAAGTGGAGCAACCAAGCACTGAGGTTGAGAGAATGAATGGCCCGGTGCTGCTGACCCGATTGGTGGATCAAGAGATCCGGAACTGGGTCCAGATGCCAGGGCTGCACCAGAAGGTGACGATGCAGAGACGGAAAACAAATTTGTCGAGGCCAATATGGGGCAATGAGGATCAACTTGGCTCTCAAAACGGTGGCTTTCTGAATGACTTGCGGAATCAAGGGAAAAGGAGGAAAAGCGTACAGAAGTCCCCGGGGCCAATCCTGGGTTAGAGAGTCTCTCAGAGGTTGGCCTGGAAGGGGAAAGAGAGTGAAGAAATCGGGGCACTTGTTGTTTTGAGGAGTAGCAAAAAGATGGCAACAAGGAGTGCCCCACTTCAGAAAAATCTGATCCACTACAGATTGAGAGACCACTCGTGAGGCATCAGAATGGATCTGCTCAGCCTGTCCGCTAATAGGTTGGACCTGCCGGGGATGTGCGTTGCTATCAGAAACCGCTGAGAAGAGATCGCCCACTGCCAAAGTCTGAGAGCTTCTCGACATAACGGATAGGACCTGGTCCCGCCCTGCTTGTTGATGTACCAGACTACGGACATGTTGTCCATCTGTACTGCAATAGTCCCCGTGGGAAGAAAGTCATTGAGGGCTTGCAACGTTAAAAGCACTGCTCTCATCTCCAGGACATTTATGTGCAGATGGTATTCTATGGGTTGCCACGTCCCGTGGACCATCCTGCCCTGATAATGCCCCTCCCACCCGATCAGAGAGGCATCCGTAGTGACTGTGGCAACTGGAGGAGGGGGAATAAAGGGTCGGCCCTGATGAAGAAGAGGGGAAGATATCCACCAGTTCAGATGAGCTCGCGACTGTGTTACCAAGACTTCGTGCCTCATCGGAGACTGGTACGACCACTGCGTGAATAGCATGCACTGCAGAAAAGACATGTGGAAGCGAGCCAGTGGTAGAAGAACAATGGCCGCAGCCATAAGACCTAGAACCTTCAGTATAAATCTGGCTTTGATCTTGTTGCTTTGCAAAAGAAGCCGAACAATTTTGGATGTCCAGAATTCTTTGATCTGTTAGTCTGGCTAACATTTTGACGGTGTTTAATTCTGCGCCTATAAAGGTGATAGACTGGCAAGGCAGCAGAGAAGATTTTTCGAAATTTACTGAAATTCCCAAACTCCTGCAAAGCTGTAGAGTGTAGTCTCTGGACTGGAGAAGCTGACACTTGGTGGTGGCGGAGAGGAGCCAGTCGTCCAAATAGGGAAACACCTGGAATCCTCGACGTCTCAGATGAGCTGTTACCACTGCCATGCATTTGGTAAACACTCTGGGGGCTGAAGTGAGGCCAAAGGGCAGGGCTCTGAATTGGTAATGACTGGTCCCTAGCCGAAAGCGGAGAAACCTTCTGGAGCATCTGTGAATCTTTATGTGATTCTGAAGGTCTATAGAGCACATCCAGTTGTCCTTGCCCAGAAAGGGCAGAATGGACTGAAGCGTGACCATCCGGAATCTTGCCTTCTTGACAAATCTGTTCAGATTGCTCAGGTCTAATACTGGTCTCCAATCTCCCGTCCTTTTGGGGACCAAAAAGAATCTCGAGTAGATGCCGGATCCTACCTGGTCTGCTGGCACAGTCTGGACGGCCCTTTTTTCTAGGAGCTTTGAAACCTCCTGTTCTGCCAAATCCCTTTGACCGGGTGAGATGTCTGGAAGGGATTGTAGAGGTACGGGAAACCTTTCAAGGGATTTTGTAACCCTCGGATATGATCGACTGTACCCACATCTCTTGAGATAGGGATTGCCAGGCTACTGGGTACAGCAAAATCCTTCCCCCGACTGCCTCCAAGGGTGGACAGTCGGGCAACACCTCAGCGATGTTGAAAGGGCTTCTCAGGAAGAGACTCGCTGTTGGCCTGGTTCTGAGGACCCCCTGCCTCTAGGGCGGCGTCTATTATTGTTACCCCTCTGCCTCTGGGGGTAAACTGACCACGTGTCCGGTGTAGCTCCTTGGGCTTTACGGAACCACATCTTCCCCCCCTTCTGACCCTTGAGGTATGGTCTAGAAGGAGTGGAAAACTGAACTCCAACGGCAGAAAGAGTTTTACCGTCCTGCTCACACCTGGTCAAGGTATCCTTCACCTGAGGTCCGAACAAAGCCGAACCATCAAAGGGGGTATTAGTGAAGGACGCCTTAAAGGGGTCCGCAAAATTACAAAGCCGCATCCAGGCTTGGCGTCTAAGAGCAACCCCTGTGCCTGCGGCCCTGCTCGCTCCATCGGCCGCATAGGATATGAGCCGCATGGAGGAGTTAGATATGGAATTCAGGATAGCAAGCTGCGAGGCAATCTTTTCCTGAGCCCCAGCAGCAGAAGGATCCTGGACTACTTCTCCCAGTTCCTTGAGAACATCTCGTTGAAGCCTGGTGAAGTGACAAAGATAATTCTGAACGCATAGCAAAGGTCGCTGAAGAAAACATCCGCTTTCCATACCTGTCCATGGTCCTAGAGTCCTTATTAGGAGGATGGACAGGTACTGAAGGATCCGCCAGTTCCTTCTTAGTGGCAGCCGCCACCACCATAGCATCCACGAGACACCCTTGGAAAGGAACTGTTTATCCGAAGGGCCGTAATGAATTTGGATGGTCTTCTGGGGACAGGTTCCACAGAGTCTGGAGCCACGCCTTCGAGCCACTACCTGCATAAGTGGGTCGAAGGCGGAGACACCCAGGAGGTGGAGGGTCGGGATCCAAAGCCTCCAGGTATACCGACTCATCCTCGGAGGGGTCAATGGAGGCCAATTCCCCTCTGTTTGAGGAGCTCAAGGATGTCTGAAAAGGAGACATCCTCAGAGGGGACCGTGGGAACCCTCCGACTCATCTAAGTCGGTATCAGATGTAGTAGACTCAGGGAGTCTGTGTGTTTCCTCTTACGTCCTCTTCCGAGGGGTTCCCCTGCAGGATCAGGAGAAACCTCGGAAGAGGAGGAAATTCCCAGTGGGGAAACCTGGGGCGATGGATCCCTGGGCCTGAGAGCAAGAGGCTGGCAAGAGGCGTCTGCAGGCACTGATGAGGGAGGAGCTAGAGGGATGGACCGTTGACCAGGCTCAGAGGCCAGGACACTCCTCATCACCTCAAAGGCTCCTCTCCCCGGGAGGCCGGAACACACCGCTCGAAGAAACAGGAATGGTCGGCTCCAAAGAGAGAGAAGGCTCGAGGCGATGTCGGCGCCGAGCTTACCAAAGCCGAAGCCCGAGAGGAGGCGGGGTCGGACAAGGGTCCGATGTCACTAGCCCCTCGGAGCAGACAGTGGAAACCCGGCGACGGATCCCTCCAAGGAAGGTCTCAAGGAGGAGATCGGAGCCAAGGGCGACTGAGCCGAAGGATGTATCGGCTCGCATCGAAACAGTCGCTGTCCCGAAGCTCCGGCTCGAACTGCGGTGTGGAGTCGGAGGAGGAAGTTCAAGGATTGGGGCTATAGCCGAAGTCTGTTGAGACGGGCTATGGAGCATTTGGGCCAGTGCCTGAGACTTCAACAGCCTGCTTCCCACCCTCTCTAAATCGTGGTCAGACAGCCTGGAAGATCTCGAAGATCGGCTCCGATGGCTCCGCTCCGACAAAAGGGGAGACCCCGAAGCCGAGTGGATACTCAGTATAGAAGGGGACCGAGATCTCTTACGGGTCGAAGCCATCGGAGCCGAAGTCCCTTGAACTCCAGATGGAGCCGAGGATATCTCGGCTCTTATGCTGGATAAAGTGTCGGCTCCAGCCGGAGCCGACAAGGCCACAGTAGTCAGGGTATCGGAGCCGGTCGGCGCCGAACCCACTACTTGAACAGAAAATGTATCGGCTCCGACGGAGCCGGAGCCACCGGAGGAGGCTTGGACACTGTAGCCTGAGCCTTCGGTGGCTTAGGAGGTTTTCCTGACCCTAATTTAGGAGAACCTTCTGGCTTAAGTAAGCCTCGGAGGATGAGCTTATTCCTCCTTTCCTGCAGGACTCTCTGGCTGAAAGCATGACACAAAGCACAGGAGTCCTGCAGGTGCAAAGGCCCCAGGCAATAAACACAAGAAGTGTGACCGTCTGTCAGAGACATTTTCTGACAGCACTGGTCACACTTCTTGAAGCCTGAGACCTTGCCTTCCTTTGACATCCTAGGAGGATGGAAACACAAACAATCCCAACAAACACACAAATTAATCCCTTACACAAACACACAGGAAGGGAATAACCAATGGGGAATTAGGCCTGACTTAAAAAAAAAAGAAAAAAACTTTAGATTAAAGATTATAAAGAGTTTGAAAACAAGGGAATAGGGTGGGCCTGTAACTAACTACAGACTAAACTGACACTAAAAGGGAAAAATAAACCCCTAACTAATCTTTTTCTTATTTCACAAAGAAAAAACTTACCTCAGCTGGCAAAGGAGACCTCTTTCGCTAAGCGGCAAACGAGATCTGAGGTAGTTCCGCCTTGCATCATGGGATATAGGGTTGCCTCGAGCTGGTAAAAGGAGTTCTCGAGCTAAAGCAAGTGCCGAGTTGGAGCCGAGGATCGGCTCCGAACCCATCCAGCAAGAATGAAGGCGAGATTGACAACTTAACATCTTGCATTTCCTTGTAATCAGGCTGCTCTGTATGTGTGCTCATTTTTTGTTTTAATTGAGACATCAAATATTGTTGATATTTCAGCATGTGAAACTGGCAATTTAAGGCCCTCATAGCTAGAGTAGCTGAGGTATATACTTTCTTTCCCCATCTGTCTAGTGCTCTAGAATCCCTTTCAGAGGGTACAGGATTTTTAGCAATAGAGGCCTTAACCCCTTTGGGACCCTGGGAAATGGTTTCTGGGTCAGCAACAGGGCTTTTATATAGGAATTTGTGTGAGTCAGGGACTCTGTCGTATCTGTCTGGTTTGGCTGGTGCAGGAGGTAATGAATCTGGGTTAAGGCTAGATTCTGAATAAACATCATCCACAATGTCTAACACAGGTGGGCTAGCAAGGGGTCTGTGCTGGGGTAGTAAGAGGAACTCTCAGAGCCTTTTCTTAGAATCAGAGTAATCCTGGCCTTCCCAGTGGAAATGTTCCCTCATGGTATGTAAAGTTTCCCCAAAAGAGTAGTCTTCTGGGGGAGATGCTGAAGGAATAGACTCTTCAGCATCAGAGTCTTCATAAGGGGGAAAAAAAGAGTATTCCTGTTCCTCAGAAGAATCTGAGGAAATGGAAACCTGGTCAGAGGAAGCGTAGTCCTCCTCCTGTCTAGGCCTTTTGTCAGGAGGGGGATGGGAACCCCTGATTAGGGTAATTAAGTCCTCAGCCATCTTAAGCATCTGTTTCTTAGGCATGGAGCCTTGTACTGGCGACTGCTGTACAGGCTTCCTTACTTTTAAAGGAGTTTTCAGCTTTGCATAGGATTTAATAGTAAGTGTAGTCGGTCTGAAGACACCTTCAGCAACTGAAGGCCTTTCAACTACACTGGAATCCCCTTCAGCCATGGAGTCAGAAGGGCCTAAAGATAAAGGCTTTGGAGGCCCAGCAATCTCCGCTTGGGAGTCGGATGCAGTCTGGGGTTCTAAATCAGTGGTGGTCAGGGACTGCCTAGGCGCCTCACTGAAAACCGGAGAACCGGCGACTGGCCTAGCAGAGGCCTCGGTGTCTGGTTTGGGTCTCGGCTGCCTGTCCTTATCTTTGCGCTTTTTATGCATCCCGGTCAGTTGCTCCGACAGCATGGTATAATTAAATTTTCTACCAAATTAATATCGGGCGAAATCAAACTGACGTTTAATAGTTTGTTTGTTAAACCTAGCACAAAACCAACAACCTGTGACGTTGTGGTCTGGGCCTAGGCAAGGGATACAATAAGAATGAAAATCCTTATGAGGTATTTGCTTCCCACAAGAAATGCAATTATTAACTTTTTCTGACATCGGTCTGAGGCAAGAAAAGGTTCCCCAACGGGGTACTTAGCTTTATTGAAGACTTCGGTCTGAAATTTGATTTGAAAATCTCAGGAGTCGACCGACCGGCAGTTGCGAACTGCATCTGCTTCGGGCACCACGCGGCAAGAAAGACTGAAGAAAATGGCGTTGGCTGCCTCTTTTATACCCCTGTCGCACTGACATCAGGGAAGAAGCGACCGCAACAGACGCCGGAACAAGACTTTGGAACTCAGGCCGGCTGCAAGTCCGCCCGACGGCAGATAACCCAAGTGTGATGACTGCAGCAGTGTAACACGATGAACATCCCAGTCATCCACAAGGAAAATCCTGCAAGCTCTAGGGTTTATGGCCTCCTGCATTCTACTAATTCCATATGCCAGACTGCATATGAGGAAACTTCAATGGTGCGCAAAAAAAATCTTTGGTGCCAACGTTCTCAGGACCTGGAAACTATCACACTTATGCTACCGTGTCTAAGGAAAGAGTTCCTTTGGTGGGCAGCAGCATGCAACCACAAGGGGCTTCCCTTTACACAACCCCACACCGCCCAGACTCTAACCACAGATGCATTAGACTATGCCTGGGGTGCACATCTGGATGGGAGGTGCATTCAGGACCACTGGAGCCCAAATCAAATTAATCTGCACATCAACTGAAAGGAGATGCTAGCTGTTCAGCATGCTCTGACAGCTTTCAGATCCCTTCTCTCTCTGGGACCCCTACTAATCAAAACAGGCAACACCGCAGTGATGTGGTACATCAACAAGCAGGGGGGAACCCACTCTGCAGGCTACCCATGACCCTCTGGAAAGTACAGTTTTGTACCTACCATAAATGTAGATGTTCGAAGATCCACATTGCTGCAGTCCTTACACTTGGGTAGTCCGCTGTCCTCGGTCGGCCCGAATATCAAAGTACAAGGCTGACGTCGGTCAAGGCGCATTAGACTGACATCAGGACGTCAGGGTACAAATGCGCATGACCGACGTCATATCCTCAGTCTTTTCTTGCCCCAGATGTCAGAAGACCCTAACAAGAAAGGTCAAAACCCAAAGACAACCAACAACCAACCACCCTAGCAGTAATAACATGTACAATATATACAATATACACAATATTTACAATCCAACCCACACAACCGCCTCTAACTACAGAGGGGAAGGAGGGAGGGTAAATTGGACTGCAGCAATGTGGATCTTCGAACATCTACATTTATGGTAGGTACAAAACTGTACTATGTTCTTCATCTCACATTGCTGCAGTCCTTACACTTGGGTAGAATCCCAAAGCAGAGGTAAGGGAGGATGGCACAACTATAAAGAAGCAGGAGCTGCCAAAATGCCCTGTAAAATAGCAGTGGCAAAACCAGCCCTAGATTTAGAGTAAAGTGGAAGGTGATAATGCTTAGAGAAAGTATGCACTGAACCCCAAGTAGCTGCCTCCAAGATATCTTTTGTGGCCACCCCCCTTAAAAAAGCTGTTGAAGTGGCAGTAGCCCTAGTGGAATGAGGCCTAATCCCAGCTGGAACCTCCTTGCCATGATGGGAATAACAGAAAGCAATGCAAAACCCAATCCACTTAGAAATAGTTTGTTTTGACACAGGCTTGCCCTGAGAACTCAAAGCAAAAGAAACAAATAACTGCTGAGACTGCCTGAACCCTTTAGTTCTGCTCAAATAATATCGCAACTGCCTGTGTATATCCAAAGTGTGCAAAATCTTTTCCCCTTTATTTTGGGGGTTTGCATAAAAGGTAGGCAAATGAATAGTTTGGTTTAAAGCCACACTAGAAACCACTTTAGGCATAAAGGAAGGATTAGTACGCAAAGATACCCTATCCTTATGGAAAATTAAGAAAGGCTCAACTGCCATAAGGGCCTGTAATTCAGAAACCCTTCTCGCAGAAGTAATGGCTAACAAAAAAGCAGTCTTCCATGATAAATATTTCAACTCAGCAGTAGCTGCAGGCTCAAAAGGTTGTAGAGTGAGTTTCTCCAACACAAAATTGAGATCCCAAGCAGGAGTAGGAGCTCTCCGTGGGGTCTTATATTCCTTGCCCCTCTAAGGAATTGCTTAAACAAAGGATGAGAAAACAATGGTGGGTCACAATCATAGTGAGCAGAAATTGCTGCAGCATGAATCTTAATAGAAGAGAAGGACAAACCTTTGTCCAATAACTCAGTAAGATATTGAAGAGCCACACTTAAATTAGGCTTAGAAACATCAAATGCTTTTGCTGCACTCCAAAACAAAATCTCTTCCATTTATCTGCGTACACTTTCCTTGTACTAGGCCTTCTGGCCTCCAAAATAACATTCAAAACTTGTTGTGGAAGCTGAAACCCTCCAGGGTTTAAAATAGAATATGCCAGGCTGTCAGGTGAAGAGAGTGAAGTTTGACATTGAGTAAATGACTGTTCTCCTGAGACAGCAGGTGTGGAATCGAAGGTAAAGGCCATGGAGGCTCCGTACCAGACTTCTCAGTAGTGGGTACCAATGCTGTCGAGGCCAATCTGGAGCTATTAAAATCATCTTTGGCTTGTCCTGTCTGACCTTCAGAAGTACCTTTGGGAGGAGAGGCAGAGGTGGAAAGGCATACACATGAAGATTGCTCCAATTGAATGAAAGAGCATCCACTTTCCAAGCTGTGGGATGAAAACTTTTGTGCAAAACTTTGGCAGCTGGTAGTTTAGTGGAGAAGCGAACAGATCTATGTCTGGAGTTCCCCATGACACTGTCAATTTCTGAAATACATGAGGATCCAATTTCCACTCGTGGGGATCCATAATTTGTCTGCTCAACACATCTGCTAAGGAGTTCTGTGCTCCCGGCAGAAACCTTGCCTGAAGATTTAGCTTTAAACTGAGAGCAGTCTCCCACAAAATCATTGCTTGTCTGCACAGAGGATAAGAATGTGTTCCCCCTTGCTTGTTGATGTACCACATGACAGTTGTGTTGTCTGTTAGAATCAACACCTGCCCTGGAAGAAGTAAATCCTTGAAAGCTATTAATGCAAATTGGACTGCTAACATCTCCTTCAGGTTGATATGTAGATGTAGAAGTCTGGCAGGCCAAGTGTCTTGTATCCACTTTCCATTTAGATGAGCTCCCCAAGCTTTGTCTGAGGCATCTGTCGTTAGAATCTGACTCGCCTCTGGCCGAGTCACAGAGAGTCCCTTGTTTAGGTGACATTCCTGAGCCCACCACAAAAATTCCTTTTGAATGCAAGGTATTATCTGAATGACAGTGTCCAGATCCTGGCAGTGCTGTGTCCATACATTTTTGAGATACCATTGTAGCTTCCTCATATGCAGTTTGGCATTGGGAAGCACCAGAATACAAGATGCCATGAACCCCAAGGCTTGAAGGACTGTCCTTGCAGTCAGCCTGGACTGATGAGACAATTGATGGAAGTAAAGAGAAAGATTCTTTTGTTTGTCCGGGGTCAAAAAGGCCATCTGGGATGCTGTATTCAGTCTCACACCCAGAAAGCACATGTCCTGAGATGGTACTAGACTGGTCTTTATTTCGTTCACAGAATACCCCAGGCATCTTAGCACTGCTATCACATAGTGAAGATGAAGAAGTTCGTCCTTTCCTTGAGCCAGAATCAGGCAATCGTCCAAATAAGGATAGATCTGTATTCCTCTTAGCCTGAAGAAAGCTATCACTGGAGCCAGAACCTTCGTGAACACTCTGGGCGCAGTAGATAAGCCAAAGGGCAATGCAGAGAACTGATAATGAGAAGTCCCAGCCCGAAAACGTAGATACTTCCTGCAACTTAGCCTGATAGGAACATGAAGGTAAGCCTCCTTGAGATCCAGAGTCACCATCCAGTGATCTTTGCCCAGCAGAGGTAAAAGCTGTTGTAACGTCAACATTTTGAACTTGGGAATGTCCAGATAAGTGTTGAGGATAGATAAATCCAAAATTGGTCTCCACGTGTTCCCCTTCTTTGGCACTAGGAACAGGCGAGAATAAAATCCTAGGCCCACTTCTGACAGAGGGACCGGTTGTATGGCTCCTATTTGGAGCAGCAGAGAAATCTGTTTGTGAGCCTCTATTCTTTGCTGAGGAGGAACGTCTGGCATGCCTTTGAAAGGAGGCAAGGTATGGAAATAAAACCTGTAACCTTGGTGTATGATATCCAATACCCATCTGTCTTGGGTAATTAAACTCCAATTTTCCTTGAAAAGTGCCAACCTTCCTCCCAAAGGTGCTGCCAGACGGGAAGGCTCTGGCAGCTGAAAAGGTAGGTCATTGGGTCTGTTTACGAAAGGACTGACCCCTGCCCTCCCCCGAAGACTGTGCAGGTGAACTCCCTGTTCTAGGCCTGAAAGAGCCCTGAGCTCTGCCTCTACCACGTCTAGACCTACCCCTAGACTGGGAATCATAAGAAGGATACGTCCACCCCTTGGAAGGCCAATTTCTGCTAAACTTCGGAGGCTGAACCTGCAAAAAATCTTTAACAGTCTGCATAGACTTAGCCTTGTCTTCCATTTTCTTTAAGACTGCCTCAACAGGTGAACCAAACAACACATCAGATTGTAAAGGAGCATCTAAAATCCTCGCCTTGACATGGTCAGTTAAATTCTGATCCCTCAACCAGGCGTGCCTGCGAAGAACTGACCCAGTGGCCGCTACCCTAGACGAGGCCTGTACAGCATCAAAACCACATTGCAAAGAATGCTTACCCACTTGTTCCGAGACATGTACCAAATATTGTAACTCTTTACACTCAATACCTTCCGCCAGAGCATCTACCTTAGACTTCAATTGAGAAAGTAGATAATTTTGGTATTTCAACATGTGATACTGGCAATTCAGAGCCCTCATAGCTAGGGTGGAAGAAGTATAGACTTTCTTTCCCCATCTATCCAAAGCCCTGGCCTCTTTATCTGGAGGAACCGGATTTTTCACAACAGAAGCCTTAACACCCTTAGGCCCCTGACTAACAGTTTCTGGGTCCGCCCTAGGACTCTTAAAAAGATACTTATGAGCTTCAGGTACCCTATAATATCCGGCTTAACAGGAGCAGGAGGCAAAGAATCAGGATTAAGAGAAGCCTCTGCAAACACATCCTCCACAACATCCAGAACAGGAGGTATAGCCAAAGGCCTATGCTGGGGTAAAAACAAAAATTCCCTAAGCCTTTTCCTGGAATCAGAGAAATCCTGACCTTCCCACTTAAAATGCTCCCTCATGGAATGAAGAGTCTCTGAAAAAGAAAAATCCTCAGGAGGAGAAGCAGAAGGAGTAGAATCATCCACATCAGAATCAGAATAAGGAGAATACTCCTGCAAGTCTTCAGCCGAAGACTCTGAAACATCTGAAGCCTGCTCAAAACTTCCCAACTCAGGTTCCACCCTAGGCCTCTTATCAGGAGGGGGCAAAGAACCTCTAATCAAAGTAATCAAGTCTTCTGCCATTTTAAGCATATGCTTCTTGGGCACAGATCCTGAAGAACTAGGAGTGACACCAACTGAAGCTAAACCTGGCCTGCCTCTGGGAGAAGCCTTGGAAACAGAAGGAGAAGGCCTAACCACCCTAGGAAGGGAGGGGAGTACAGTAACCTGAGAAGCCCCTTCAGCCTGACCTGCCTCCTGAGAGGCCACATCCTGCAATAACAAGGTCTCCCCCTGGGACTCCAGAGAAACCTCCGGTGGAACCACCGGCTCCACCGACACCTCTAAAGAACCGGCGTCCGGTACGGATGACTCGTCTTGCCTGGGCTTAGCTGCTTTATCCTTGCGCTTCTTCGAAGAAGCGGGCGTCGGAGCATCCGACGGCATATTATAATTGCACCGCTTCCCGAAGACTAACCTGGCACAATCTAACCTCCTCTTAATAGTGCGCTTATTGAATCTAGCACAAAAGCGACACCCAACAACGTCGTGCTCAGGCCCTAAACAAGGAATACACAAGGTATGATAATCTCTATGCGGTATCTGTTTCCCACAAGAAATACAGTTATTCACTTTTTCTGACATCCGGTAAACCACTGAGGCAAGAAAAAACCAAAATATTCCCCAACGGGGTACTTAGCCAACTTTGACTCGGTCTGAAACTCCGAATTCGAAAAATTTCAGAACGCCGAACGGCACTTGCAACGCTGCTTCTGCATCGGACCATGCGGCAAAAAAGACTGAGGATATGACGTCGGTCATGCGCATTTGTACCCTGACGTCCTGATGTCAGTCTAATGCGCCTTGACCGACGTCAGCCTTATACTTTGATATTCGGGCCGACCGAGGACAGCGGACTACCCAAGTGTAAGGACTGCAGCAATGTGAGATGAAGAACATCATGGCCTCAGCCATGCATATTCACCTGCAAGCTCAATTCCTGCTAGGCAAACAAAACTCTCTGGCAGGCAACTTGAGCAGAAATCTCCTAGACCCACACGAGTAGCAATTAAACCAAAGCACCTTCAGCCTTGTGACCCAGGAATGGGGTACCCCGAAGGTGGACCTATTTGCCTCCCCCTACAACCACCAGCTCAGCAAATTCTGCACCAGGGAGCCTTACAGCAAGACCTGGAAAGTGGATGCCCCATCCTTCCAGTGGGCAAACCTCTCAATCTATGCTTTTCCCCCTCTACTACTTCTTACAAGAGTATTACTCAAGATAAGGGAGGAAATACCAAGGGCAACACTTGTACCCACTACTGCGCAGTCTGTCACCGTTGCCTCCATGGCACCTCTCACAGATCCCAACTCTCCTGACTCAGGAGGGACAGTTCATGCATCTGCAATTGCAGACCCTGAACCTTGCAGCCTGGCTTATTCCTTGACTTCTCCTCCAGTGGCCAGCCCAAGCAAGCAGGTACTGGATGTCATAGGTGAAGCCAGATGACCCAGTACTAGAAAATACTATGCTGACAAGTGGAAAAGGTATTGTTCCTGGATCCAGACTAAAGGAGCGGACCCAGCACAGCCCTCCTTTACCTCTCATCCTGGATTACCTAGCAGACCTACTCCACCAGGGGCCTATCCTTCTCTTTCATTAAGATCCATGCCTCTGCCATCTCTGCTCATTACAGCACTGAGCCACCTCTCTTCTCGCACCCTCTCAATCCAGCAGCTCTTGAGAGGGGCCAACAACTTAAGGCCACTAAGAAGAGCCTCTACCCCTGCTTGGGTCCTTAACTTTGTGTTGGAAAAGCTCACGCTACCCCGCTTTGAGCATGCAGCATCAGCAGATTTAAAGTTCCTCTCTTGGAAAACAGCCTTTCTTCTGGCCATCACTTCAGCCAGAAGGGTGTCTGAGCTACAAGCACTTATGGCTGTGGAACCCTTCATTATTTTTCATGCTGACAGGGTTTCCCTGAGGACTAACCCAACTTTCATGCCTAAAGTGGTGTCCAGTGTGGCTTCTCAACCAATCTATCCATTTGCCCACCTTTTTCCCTAATCCTCAAAATAAAGGTGAAAGGATCCTGCACTCTTTAGATGTGCACAGACAGCTCAGATTCTACCCTGATAGGAATAAGCCCTTTAGGAAATCTGACCAGTTACTAGTCAGCTTTGCACCAGGGGTAGACGGCAAGGCCATATCAATGCAAACAATCTCCAAATGGATAGCACACTGTATCCATTTCTGTTACAAACACCATGGGAAACCACCCCCTCAGGGGGTCAGAACACATTCCACTAGGGCAACTTCAACCTCTACAGCCTTTCTCAGAGGAGTCCCTACCAGAGACATTCTGGAAGATACAACTTGGGAGTTCTGTTCCTACATTTACCAAGCATTACCATTTGCCTATCTTTTCCAAATCCAGGTCAGGCTTTGCAACCGCAGTCCTGCAAGTGCATACTAGCCAGCCCCAACTCTTCTTGACTGCCTCCACCCATTCTTCAGCTTTGGGAATCAACCCAAGTGTGATGACTGCAACAGTGAAACACGATGAACATAATACAGTTGTGTACACTTACCATAAATGTAGATGTTAGAGTGTATTCACTGTTGTAGTCCTGGTTTCCCACCCTCCAGCCCCCTTGTCTCTCTCTTCCTCACTCCTTACAGGGCCTACTGGTATCTACTTTTTACTGGTGATGTTTTTCCATCATAACTTAGCTCCCTGTTTAGGGGCTCCTGACATTTGGGGCAACAAAAACTGACGGAATGGCGTCGGCTGCCTGTTTTTATACCACTGATGACCTGATGTCAGTCCTGAAGCGACAGCAACCGATGCAGAAATACTAAGCCTCTGGTACTAAGGCCGACTGAGGGCTATCCTTGGCAGGATAACCCAAGTGCGATGACTGCAACAGCGAATACACCTGAACATCTACATTTATGTTAAGTGTACACAACTGTACTTTTTGCGGCATACCGGACTCCAAAAGGGAGTTGTGGCAGTCTGCGAATCCACAGAAGCGGGCATCAGGGGCTGCAAAGGCACCTCACTGAGGACTGAGAACTGACTAGCTTAACGGAAGCGTTGTCGGTAGGTTTGGACCTGTGCGGTCTTGTCTTTACCTTTACTTTTTTTGGTAGATCTGTCGGATGGCTTACCGAAGCCATATCGGAATTAGAGGACAGTAAGCGAAAACATCTGGCTATAATAAGGGCCCGACGACAGACAGTTCTGG
This sequence comes from Protopterus annectens, assembly GCF_019279795.1. Classification (NCBI taxonomy): domain Eukaryota; kingdom Metazoa; phylum Chordata; order Ceratodontiformes; family Protopteridae; genus Protopterus; species Protopterus annectens. The sequence goes on along the minus strand of NC_056728.1, from coordinate 57,678,404 downwards.
GGTTGAACAAAGCACAGAAGCGACAATGTGGGACGTCATGGTCTGGGCCTAAACAACTGACATAGTAAGAATAGAAGTCTCCGTGTGGTACTTGCTTTCCACAGGCAAGACAATTAACTTTCTGTGACATCGGTTAGTTCAAGAAAAAAGGATCCCCAATGGGGTATTAAGCTTTAGAAGACTTCAATTTCAGTTCGGAAGATGAAAACGCAGGTAGTGGCCGACCTGCACTCATGCGAACTGCTTCTGCTTCGGGCTCCATGGCAAAAAAGACCGATGTAATGGTGTTGGCTGCCTTACTTTATACTACTGATGACCTGACGTCAGTCCTGATGTGACAGCAAACGATGCAGAAATACTAAGTTTCTGGTATTCGGGCCGGACGAAGTTTGCCCTGGCAGGGATAACCCAAATGTGATGACTGCAACAGTAAAACACGAAGAACATCTGATAATGACGGTCTCCCAGCCGAAAGCATAAATGTCTCCTGGACCACCTGTCCATTTTTGAGTGATAGTATGCATCCTGGAGACCTATCGAGCACATCCAATAGTCTTTCTCCAGAAAGGTAAGTATTGACTGTACGGTTACCATACATAACTTTGATTTCTTGACTGATTTGTTTAGTCTGCTGAGATCCAAAACGGGCCTCCAGTCCCCTTGTCTTTTTTGGAACTAAAAAGAACCTTGAGTAAGTTCTAGATCCAATTTGGTCTGTGGGGACATTTTGGATGACTCCTAGCAACTTCTGTACCTCTGAGGTCGCATAATCCTTTTGACTGGGTGGAATATCTGGGACTGTGTTTCTCCAAAGGGGGGAGTGGAAACGGGTATGTAATAACCTCTGGATACAATCGTTTGTACCCATTTGTCTTGAGCGATTTCTAGCCAGACATGTGGGTACAATAAGTGACCTCCATCTGCCTCCAGAGACAGATAAGTGGGCCTCCTCTCAGGAGCATTGAAAAGGCTTTCCAAGGAAAGAATCCCTGTCGCCCTGGTTCTGCGGACCCCCTCTGCCACAAGGTCGGTGTCTTCCCCCACTGGCCCTGGGGGAAGAATCACCACGTGCATCAGGAAAAACTCTTTGGGACTTGCAGAACCACATTCCCCCCTGCCCTTTGGGATAAGGTCTAGTGGGGAGGGAAAAACGTATTCCCACGGCAGACAGTCTTTCCCTCCTGTTCGTACCTGATTGAGGTCTCCAACTTGACAGAACAATGACGGGCTATCAAAATGGGCATTAGTGAAGGAAGATTTGAAGGGTTCAGCAAAGTTACATAAGCGCATCCAGGAATGTCTCCTTAATGAAAGTCCTATACCCGCTGCCCTGCTCGCTCCATTGGCTGCGTAGGAAATCAGTTGCATGGAGGAGTTTACCACGAAGTTTAAGGTGGAGAGCTGAAAGGAGACTATCTGAAACTCCTAGAGCTACAGTACCTTGAAGGGTATCTCCTAGTTCTTTCAGGAGATCCCTCTCTGTAGTCTCATAAAATGGGTCAGGTAATTCAACAATCTAAGCGTAAATGCCACTGAAGAAAAAATACGCTTTCCATATCTGTCCATCATTCGAGAGTCTTTATTCGGTGGATGAACAGACAAGGAAGTTTCTGACCACTCCTTTTTTGTGGCCGCCACCACCATAGCATCTACTGGGATGCCTTTGCTTAGAGATTCCTTTTCTGTAGGTGCTGTAATGTACTTATTTGGCCTCCTCGAAACAGGTTCCACTGTATCTGGAGAGCCCCTGGAGAGCCCCACCCCTTTCGAGTAATTACATTAAACCAACTTATCAAAAGGCGGAGACACCTAAGAGGTGGAAGGGCGAGACCCAAAAGCTTCCAGGTACACTGACTAGTCCTCAGAAGGATTGGTGGGCTTCCAGCCACTCCTCAGCTTAAGAATCTCCAGGATGTCTGCAAAGGAGATATCCTCAGAGGGGGACTGTGGGGACAGTACAGTTTTGTACCTACCATAAATGTAGATGTCAGAGTCATAACATATGGGTTGTCCTGCCCTCAGGCAGCCCTCGGTCGGCCGAATTCCAAAGTCTGGGTCCGGCGTCGGCTGGTGTCGCCTCCTCTCCGACGTCACAACAGCTGGAGTATAAAGGCATCGGCCGACGCCATCTTCTCCAGTGTTTCTTGCCCCAGATGCCAGGTGCCGCCCTAGGAAGGCTAAATTTGGTAAATGCATAAAATAATCCCAAACATGCACAACAGTAATAAACAGATACACCATAGGAGATACCCCCAGCTGAAGGGAAGAGGGGTAGGGACCCAAAAAGAAGGATACAGAGGGGTAGGAGGGTGGGAAAATCCAACTGCAGTTGCATGTCTATCGGACATCTACATTTATGGTAGGTACAAAACTGTACTATGTCCTTCAAGAATGCAACTGCAGTCATAACATATGGGTTGAGTACCATAGCCAAGCTGGGGGTGGATGGAACTATGATAAGGATGGTGTAACTAAAATCCCCTGCAGGACTGCCGAAGCAAAGCCTGCTCGGGATCTGGAGTATAAGGGCAGGTTGTAGTGCTTGGTAAATGTATGCACAGAGCTCCATGTAGCAGCTTCTAAAATGTCCTTTGTTGCCACTCCTCTTAGGAAAGCTGTGGAAGTGGCTATAGCTCTGGTGGAATGTGGCCTGATATTGGCTGGCACACCTTTTCCATGGAAAGAATAGCAAAATCTGATGCAATGTCCAATCCATTTTGAAATTGTTTGCTTGGAGATTGCTTTTCCTTGTACTCCAGCAGCATAGGCTACAAACAGCTGGTCAGACCTTCTGGTGGCGTTAGTTCTGTCCAAGTAGTAGCGTAATTGTCCAAAGTATGCAGTAGTTTTTCCCCCTTATTTTGAGGATTGGGGAAGAATGCAGGTAGATGAATAGCTTGATTTAGAGACACCCTGGAAATTAATTTTGGCATGAATGTAGGATTGGTTCTTAGAGAGACTCTGTCTTGATGAAAAATGAGGAAGGGGGGCACTGCCATGAGTGCCTGTATCTCCGAAACTCTTCTTGCAGAGGTGACTGCCAATAAGAAGGCAGTCTTCCATGACAGAAATTGCATTTCTGAGGTTGCTGCTGGCTCAAATGGAGGAAGAGTTAGTTTTTCCAACACGTAGTTGAGGTCCCATGCAGGTACTGGCTGTTTTCTGGGAGGTTTGATATTCTTTATCCCTCTTAGAAACTGTCTTAGCAGAGGATGAAAACACTGGAGGGTTACAGTTGTATTTTGCTGAGATTGCTGAGGCATGAATCTTTATTGAGGAGTATGAGAGTCCAGTATGAAATAGTTCTGCCAAGTATTCTAATATTTGAGGTATACTCAGTAATGCTGTGTCCCGACCCTGTTGGCATTCCAGATACTGAATCTCTTCCACTTGGCTGAATAGGTTTTTCTGGTGGAAGGTCTGCGTGCTTCCAGCAAGATCTCTTGAACAGATTTGGAAAGAGAGTTTGGTGTTGAAGTCATGGTAGCCTCCAGGCTGTCAGATGCAATGTTTTCAGGTCTTGATGTACAGTCCTGTAATTGTGTTGAGTTAGGAGCAGGGGCCATAGGGTCAGAGGCCATGGCTTGGTCCGAGTTATGGTCACTAGCAATGGGTACCAGTGTTGCCTCGGCCAGTCTGGAGCTATCAAGATGCCTGTTGGTTGTTCTGCTTTGATCTTCAGTATCACCTTGGTCAGCAGAGGCAGGGGAGGGAATGCATACATTTTTAGAGAATTCCAGCTGAAGGAGAGAGCATCCGTTTTCCAAGCTAGAGGGTGGTGAGTCCTTGTGCAGAACTTTTCCAGGTGATGATTTAAGTGGGAAGCAAAAAGATCTACGTCCTGTCTTACCCATGTCCTTGCCAGTTGAGAGAAAATGTGAGGGTGCAGCATCCATTCGTGTGGATCCATGAAATTTCTGCTCAGATTGTCCGCCAGTACATTGTCCTTGCTTGGTACAAACTGTGATTGTAAATGTATCCTCAGGCTCAGGGATTTTTCCCAGAGAAGCATTGTTAGTCTGCAGAGGGGGTAAGAATGAGTGCCTCCCTGCTTGTTTATGTACCACATGACAGTAGTGTTGTCTGTCCTTATTAGCAAATGTCCCTGTTTTAGTGTTTTTTCGAAAGTCTCGATGGCATGCATCACTGCCAACATCTCCTTTTGGTTTATGTGCAGATGTCTTTCCTTTGGCGTCCAAAGACCTTGAATGCATCTGCCCTCCATGTGCGGCCCCCATCCATGGTCTGAGGCGTCTGTTATCATTTGGTCTGCTTGAGGTCTGTTGAAAGGCATGCCTTCGTTTAGTTGACTGGCTTGAGCCCACCATAGAAATTCCTTCTGTAGACATGGAATAAGTGGGATTATGTCCTCTAGGCTGTTGTTGTGTTGAGACCATAAGTTTTTTAGATACCATTGCAGCTTTCTCATATGAAGTCTTGCCAAAGGTATCAGGATGCAAGATGCCATGAAACCCAGGGCCTGCAGGATTTTCCTTGCAGTCAGCTGGGAAAGCTTTGCTAGGCCTTTGAAGTACTCTGGTAAATGCTGCTGTTTTTCCTCTGTGAGGTAGGCCATTTGTTTTTCCGTGTCCAGTTTGGATCCTAGGAATATGATTTGTTGGGATGGTAGTAGGTTTGACTTCTGAATGTTGACTGTGTATCCCAAGGCCTGCAGTAGATGCATAACATAGTCCAAATTCCCTTTTAAGGTTTGTTTGTTGTCTGCTTGTATGAGACAGTCGTCCAAGTAGGGGTATATTTGAATCCCCTGCAGTCTGCAGTGTGCCACTACTGATGCCAGGCATTTCGTGAACACTCTGGGCGCAGTAGATAAGCCAAACGGCAATGCTGAGAATTGATAATGCTCTGTCCCTGCAAGAAATCTGAGGTATCTTCTGCAGCTTTGTCTGATTGGGACATGCAGGTATGCCTCCTTGAGGTCCAGAGTGACCAGCCAAGACCCCTTGCCCAACATGGGAAGAAGTTGCTGCAACGTCAGCATTTTGAACTTTGGCACAATGAGGAAAGTGTTTAGAGTTGACAAGTCCAGTATGGGTCTCCATTTGTTTTCTTTTCTTGGAACAAGGAACAGTCTTGAATAAAATCCCTGACCTTGTTCCTGAGGAGGAACCCTTTCTATTGCTTTTATACTTAATAGCTTGGAAACTTGAGTGAGTGCCTCTGCCCTTTGATGATGTGGCAGGTTTGGCATGCCTTGTTTTATTGGTAATGTGTGGAAGTGGAATCTGTAACCTTTGTCTATCAAATCCAGAATCCAATTGTCCTTGGTTAAGATATGCCAGTTTTGTGAGAATAAGGCTAATTTTCCGCCCACAGGTGCTTCTCTTTGAACCTTTGTAGGCGGTACGAAAGTCAAGTCATTGTGATTGTCCTTGTGGTGCAGCTGAATTGTCTGTGCCACTTCTTTGATTTGGAGGCTGCCATTGGCGTCCCCTGTAAGATCCTCGGTATTGCCCTCTACCTCGGGCACATCTGCTTTTTCCCCTTTGAAACTTGTCAGAGCCGGGGAAGGACCAATTTTTGGAGGGCCAGTTTCTGCTGAATCTGGGTGACTGAACCTGAAGGAAATCCTTGACTGTCTGTACTGACTTTGCTTTTTCCTCTATGGATTTCAATACATCTTGTGCAGTAGCACCAAAAAGCTTTTGTTTTTTCAAAGGTGCATCCAGTAACTTTACTTTAACATGGTCAGGCAAAGACTGATCCTTCAACTAAGCATGTCTACGTATTACAGCCCCAGTCATAGCTGCCCTACATGAAGCTTCCAGTGCATCATAACCACACTGCAGAAAATGGTTATTAACCTGCTGAGTGTTATGAATATGATCCTGCAGTGCCTTTTTATCAATAGGCTCAGGAGAGGCTAACTTTTTCTGTAAATCATCCAGGAGAAAATCTTGGTACTGAAACATGTGAAAAAGGCAGTTAAGAGACCTCATGGCTAGGGTAGTAGAGGTATATACTTTATCCCATCTCTCCAGGGACCTTGCTTCTCTGTCAGCTGGCAGTGGGTTTTTGGCAGAGGAGGAAGCCACTCCCTTGGGGCCCTGTGAAATAGTTTCTAGGTCCACAGAGTGAGCCTTAAAAAGGTGCTTGTGAGTGTCAGGGACCCTGTAATATCTGTCCGGCTTGACAGGAGCAGGAGGAAGAGAATCAGGGTTGGCACTGGAGTCAGAGAAAACATCATCCAAAACATCCATAACTGGAGGGATAGCCAAGGGTCTGTGCTGGGAAAGCTTGAGGAAAGTACGAAGCCTTTTCCTGGAGTCAGAGAATTCCTGACCCTGCCATTGAAAATGTTCCCTCATGGAATGCAGGACTTCACCAAAAGAGAAATCCTCTGGAGGGGAGGCAGAGGGAATTGATTCCTCAGCATCAGAGTCCTCGTAGGCCTGGAAGGGTTCTTCTTGGTTATCAGAATGCTCAGAATCCCCAGAGGCTTCATCCGAGGAGAGGGCGTCCGCCTGCTCAGTTCTAGGCCTTTTTTCTGCAGGTGGCTGAGAACCCATGTCTGGATGAGGCTGAGACCCCCTGATAAGGGAAATAAGATCTGCAGCCAGAGACATGATCTGCTTATCAGATGAAGGGGCCTGGGCAGGTTTAGGATGGGCCTTGGCCTGACTGGCGGCCTTAGCACGTGCAAAGGCCTTGATGGACATGGAAACAGGAGGCCTAGCAGCCCCACATGCAGGCGTTACCTTGTCTACAGGAATGGTGTCGGGTAGATCCAGAACTTCGGTTTCCGGAGGAAAATCCACAACCGGCACCGGAGAGATCTGAGAGACCGAAGGTCGTGTTAACGCTGTGTCGTCGGCCTGGAGCGGTTGATTTACCACTTCCGAGGGGACCGGAGCGCTAGCAGAGGATTTAGGAGTAGCATCGGTAGTGGACGCGGGCCGAGGATGTCGGTCCCGGCCCTTGCGTTTTTTAGCAGATTGGGTTGTCGGTTGATCCGACGGCATGATATACGCAAAGGATTCACCGAAAAAGTCCTCGGCGAATTCTGCCCGGCGCCTGAGAGTGCGCTTATTAAAGCAAGCACAGGCAGCACAGGCCGAGAGGTCGTGGTCTGGGCCCAGGCAAGGAAGGCAGAGAGAATGGAAGTCCTTATGAGGTATTTGTTTACCACAAGACAAACAATTATTAACTTTCTCAATTTTGTTCTGACATCGGCTGAGGCAAGAATAAATGTTCCCCAACGGGGTACTTAGCTTTTAGATGACTTTGGTACTGAAAACACAGGAGCTGACCGACCGGCACTTGCGAACTGCTTCTGCTTCGGGCACCGCGCGGCAAGAAAGACTGGGGAAGATGGCGTCGGCTGATGCCTTTATACTCCAGCCATTGTGACGTCGGAGAGGAGGCGACACCAGCCGACGCCGGACCCAGACTTTGGAATTCGGCTGACCGAGGGCTGCGTGAGGCAGGACAACCCATATGTTATGGACTGCAGTTGCATTCTTGAAGGACATCCTTCTGATTCATCCAGATCGGTGTCTGAGGTGACAGACTCATCCGGGGAGTCTACGTGCTTCCTCTTGCACGATCTTTTCCGAGGGACCTCCTCAGGCGGGTACTCTGGGGAAGTTTCAGAAGAGAGAGTTTCACCCAGTGGGGCCTCCTGGGGATTAGGGTCTCTGTGCTTGGGGGGAGTGATTGGGCTGAGACCAACACAGGCACTTTTGGAGGAAGCATACTTGAACCAGAGGGGAGCAGTCTGAGGTGACAGCACTATCTCCATCAGCTCAAAAGCCCCCTCTCCCTGCTCAGAGGAGGTCCCCGGCTCCAAAGAGTTGGTAGACTGGCCCCAAAGTAGAGTGGTTGGCTCCGAAGCTGATGTAGGAGCCAAGCTCAACAGCGCCTTAGCCCTGAGAGGTAAAATCGGGTTGGACAAAGTACAGTTTTGTACCTACCATAAATGTGCCCCCCATCCTAGGTCTGAAGCATCTGTTGTGATGGTCTGGCTTGCTTGACCTTTGCGAAAGGGCAGGCCTGGGTTTGACTGGCATGCCTGAGCCCACCATAGGAACTCCTGTTTTAAGCATGGTATTAGTGGGATTTCCGTTTCTAGGCTGTGTCTGTGTTGGGACCATAAATTCTTTAGGTACCACTGTAGTTTTCTCATATGTAGTCTGGCAAATGGAACCAAGATTATGCATGATGCCATGAAACCCAATGCCTGCAGTACCTTTCTTGCTGTTAACTTGTTCAGATTTGTTAGTGCCAAGAAGTAAAGAGGGAGTTCTTTTTGTTTTTCTGTAGTTAGAAATGCCATTTGTCTTACTGTGTCCAATTCCGCTCCCAGGAAAGTCCTTGTTTGGGATGGTATCAGTCTGGACTTTTGTAAATTGACTGTGTATCCCAGTGCTTGAAGCAAGTAAATGACCCTTTGTAAATCTGTTGTCAGCTTGCTTTTGTTGTCTCCTTGTATCAGGCAGTCGTCCAGGTATGGATAAATTTGAATTCCCTGTAGTCTGCAATGGGCGATTACTGATGCCAGGCATTTTGTGAATACTCTGGGCGCAGTAGATAAGCCAAAGGGCAATGCTGAGAATTGATAGTGCTCTGATCCTGCAAGAAATCTGAGGTATCTTCTGCAGATAGGTCGAATGGGGACGTGCAGGTATGCCTCCTTGAGATCTAGAGTTACCAGCCAACACTCCTTGCCCAGCATGGGAAGAAGTTGCTGTAGGGTCAGCATTTTGAATTTTGGGACAATGATGCAAGTATTTAGGGTGGACAGGTCTAGAATTGGTCTCCAACTTTTTTCCTTTCTTGGAACTAGGAATAGTCTGGAGTAGAACCCCTTTCCTTGCTCTGCTGTTGGCACTTTTTCCACAGCTCTCATGTTTGCTAACTCCATTATCTGTTGTAGAGCCTCTGTTTTTTGATTTGGAGGTAGATTTGGCATTCCTCTTTTGACTGGTAAAGTGTGGAAGTGGAACCGGTAACCTTGATCTATGGTTCGTAAAATCCACTTGTCCTTTGTTATGTGGTGCCAGTTTTTTGAAAATAAGGTTAGCTTTCCGCCTAGAGGAGCTGCTATTTGTTCCCTGGTAGGCGGATTTAGGATTAAGTCACTGTGGCTGTGTTGATATAGAGGCAGGGGTTGAGTCTGTGCCTCTGTTGTTACCTTGCCACTGTCGTCCTCTGTAGGCACCTCCTCTGGATTGGTTTCTGCCTCTGGAACGTCTATTCCTGCCCCTTTGGGGTCTTGTGGAGTCAGGAAAGGACCAATTTTTGGCAGGCCAGTTCCTGCTAAACCTTGGGGGTTGAACCTGCAAGAAATCTTTAACTGTCTGGACTGATTTTGCCTTTTCTTCCATTTTCTTCATAACCTGCTGGGCAGGTGTACCAAACAAACTTGTTTTATCCATAGGAGCATCTAGCAATTTAGATTTAACATGATCCGGTAAAGCTTGCTCCTTTAGCCATGCATGCCTTCTAATTACTGTGCCAGTCATGGCTGATCTAAATGAAGCCTCCAGTGCATCATAGCCACATTTTAAAGAATGGTTACTAACCTGCTGTATGTTATTTACCATTTCTAATACATAATTCTTATCAAGAGATTCATCAGTGGTTAGCTTTTTAGTTAACTGATCAAGCATAAACTCTTGGTATTGTATCATGTGAAACTGACAATTTAAAGCTCTAGCTGAGAGAGTGGCTGAAGTGTAAACCTTTTTACCCCATCTGTCTAATGACCTTGCTTCCCTTTCAGAAGGAACAGGGTTTTAGCTATGGTCGCTACTGCCTTGGGACCCTGGGATATAGTTTCGGGGTCTGCAAGAGGGGCCTTGAAAAGGTGGTGATGAGTATCTGGCACCCTGTAAAATCTGTCTGGTTTGGCAGGGGCTGGGGGTAAAGAATCTGGAGCGGAGCAGACATCATTGAAAGCATCATCCACCACAGAGAGAACAGGAGGGATAGCTAAGGGCCTGTGCTGTGGAAGGTGCAAAAAAGTCCTAAGTCTTTTCCTGGAGTCTGAAAAATCCTGTTGCTGCCATTGGAACTGTTCTCGCATGGCATGCAAGGTTTCCCCAAAGGAGAATTCTTCTGGAGGGGAAGCAGCTGGAATGGATTCTTCAGCATCAGAATCTTCAAAATTGGAGAAAGGAGCCTCTGGCTGGTCAGTTATGTCTGATTCATCAGCAGAATCATCAGAGGACACTGGCTCAGGGGGCTCTGCCCTAGGTCTCTTCTCTGGGGGCTGAGAGGCCCTGTCTCGGTGAGATTGAGATCCTCTAATTAAAGAAATTAAATCTTCTGCCAAAGTAAGCATTTGAGAACTGGAAGAGGGCCTGGTTGTGGGGGGTTTAACAGGCACTGTTTTAGTAGTCTTGGCTGCTTTAGCCCTGGCGAAGGCCTTAATGGACATGGCTGCTGGAGGCCTAGCAGCACCACGTGCTGGGGTAGAGACATCCAAGGGAATGGTGTCTGATAAGTCAGTGGTAAGCACCGTAGTGGGTAAAGTTTCTGAGGCCGATTCAAGAGTGTTAGCAGGGACCTCAGTTGTAGAGACAGCTTGAGGTGTATTTTGATCAGTTTTCTCGGTTTCGGCCGAAACAGAGACACTCGCGGTTTGCTTAACCATGGTTTCGGCCGAAACCGCGGACCGCGAGTGTCTGTCTTTTTCTTTGCGTTTTTTGGCAGAATGCGTAGTCGGAGGATCCGACGGCATAATGTACGCAAAATCAGAACCGAAAAACTGTTCTGCAAACTCTGACCGACGTCTAAGTGTTCGTCGGTTGAAAGAAGCACAGGACGAACAGGCTGCTACGTCGTGGGCTGGGCCTAAACAAGGCAGGCAGTAAGAGTGGAAATCTTTATGAGGTATTTGTTTCCCACAGGTTAAACAATTATTAACTTTTCTGACATCGGCTGAGGCAAGAAAGAGTCCCCAACGGGGTACTTAGCTTTAGAAGTCTTCGAAGTAGTATTCGGTAGAAGTAATCTCTGGATCCGACCGACCGGCACTTGCGAACAGCTTCTGCTTCGGGCGCCACGCGGCAAGAAAGACTGAAGAAAATGGCGTCGGCTGATGCTTTTATACCCGAAGACCAACAGAGATGACGTCGGGTGAAGTGCGACATCAGCCGAAGCCGGACCCGGACTTTGGAATCCGGCCGACTGAAGGGCTGCCTGACGACAGGACAACCCAGTTGTTATGACTGCAGATGCATCCATGAAGGACATCTGTCCGATCCAACTCTTCTCCCCAGACATGATGGGAGAATGTTGGCTCCTAGACTTCTCAAATTCCAAGGGAATCGACGCAGTCAGAGCAGATGTCGGAACAAATGATCCTGTTGGAGGTCTCAGTTTCAATGATTCCACTACGATCGGGCCAAAGTGCTCTGGGCTCTGAAACCCCAGGTCGGGTTGGAGGATGAACCGAAGAAAGGCAAGTCGTCTTTGCCGGCTCCGGTTCCTTTTGGGTCGGAGTTGGCAGAATTTTCACCAGCGCCGGTGTTCGGAGAAGTCTCTTACCACTCGCTCCACATCATCATCTGATAAACTCCTGGAGGATCGGAATGACAAAGATGGTGACCTCACTCTTTGTAAGAGCAGAGATCTTAATGTCGGAGTCATGGTTCCAATACTGGGGACCAGCTCCTAAACTGAAACTCTACTGGTTCCGGAGCTGCAGTCAGAGCTGAAGAGGGAGACTTTCTGGAACCAAGAGCCCTTGGTTCAGAGCCAGATTTTATTGCCACAATTTTTATAGATGGCTCTGAAGATGGAGTGGAAGTAGACATCCTTTTACCCAACTTCTCACATGTCGAAGAAGGGGAATTTTCAGAAGATTTTGAGCCTGAGACCTTTCCAAAGCCTCTGAGAAAGGGATCTTCAGTAGTCCTCAACTTATTTTTGCACTCTAAAAGCACTCTGCTGCTAAACGCATGACAAAAGGCACAAGATTCTTGCAAATGGAGGGCACCCAGGCAATAAACACAACTGGTGTGCCTGTCTGTAAGGGACATCTGATTACATCAGTCACACTTCTTAAAGCCAGATGGTTTTGGTTCTTTAGGGTCTTTAAACATGTCTAAAACCAAGGAGCTCTACAAAAAACTATGCTAATATGCAACCCTATGAAAAGTCAACTCTCAAGAGCAGAAAAAGGAGCTCTGCAAATCTTGAATCCCGTACCCTGTACGCAAGTGTCAGAGCAATGTTCCAATAACACCACTTAAGCTTAAAAAACATGGAAACTTATTACACAGCAGACAAACAACTAGTCTATGAAAAAAGATAAACCATGTTTAAAACTATTGTGTACAATTTTTTTTTTAAACAAAAGTTTAAACTCTTTATTAAACAGAGACTACAGGGGAGAAGCCCTCCAATTTAAATGGACTCTCCTCACAAGCAACGAAGGGAAGAAAATGGAAAAGGTAGGACACAGGCCCTCTAAGTTAAACGGGCCACAAGTAGCCTTCTAACTTAAACAAACTACCTAAAAGGGGACAAAAAGCTCTCCAACTAAAAACAAGCTTACAAAGAGGGCATGGGGGACTATAAATGACAAATACAGACAGCCCTGACGAGAAAAAAATGATGATGGCCAATAACACCAAAAAGACAGAGAAAAACAGTCAAGTATTAGACTAACAACCCTAATACCAAAAAAACTCAAATGCTATAGAAACACTCAAATTATAACAAGAGAAAAAGTAGAAGATAAAATTATCACTTAGCCAAGCGCCAGTCAGAAGTCACCCGATCTACCTGAGTGGCAAACAAGATCTGGGTAATCTTCCCTGAGCATAAGGTATAGTCTCAAGCCAGTGGAAGACCTCGAGCTTTAGTATACAGCAGTCTCGGAACCAGCATAGACTGAAGGCGAGATAGGACAGCATAACATTAAGGGACTCAGAAATTCACGAATATAATTGGTATAGTAGTCAAGAAAAGCTGGCTCTATTTGCAGATGACATTTTATACCTGACAAAACCAGAAAGGGGCATTACAGTTTTGTGGAACATTTTGAGACATCTTCATTAATTTTGTATTCCCAAAAGATCTGAAGCTAAAACAAAGACAACAGTGGTAAATTATGTACCCACATATGAACTGGTTCAGCAATATCCACATTTCTGGCGACATGATAAAATGAAGTACTTAAGAGTATGGATTAAAATGATTCTAGTGTGGCAGCTAAGGATATGTGGGAAGAGACTAAAAAGAGAATACAAAAACTGACAAAATTGAAGCTTTGTTATATGGATAGTAAGATATAATCAGTTAAAATGTTTTTAGTTCCATTAGTGTTATACACAGTTCAGGCATATATTATCAACCAGAGATGAAGCTGTGGATAGCAATTAATAAAAAGCTGAAGGACTTTATCTGGGAGGGGAAGACAGCAAGAGTCAAGTGGGATAAATTAATTCTTCAAGTAAACAGGGCAGATTGGGATTACTGAGTTGAAAGGGTATTTCAGAGCTACACATTAAGGCTCCTATATGTAAGCACAACCAGAAAAAAAAGTTATGTTCTTACCATAATGTTCCATCTGTGTTGTCGATCTTCATTCATTCGACAATTGGGTCTCGATTCAGTCCTCGGAACAGACTCGACCATTGAAACAAGCTTGCACCAGCCAGAAACTCGAGCTAAGGCTACCCATGGTGCCTCTCTTACTTCCCCTTCAGATCAAGTTTGCCCATAGAAATAAAGAGTGGAAGCTTTGTCTGAAAACTGCCCTAACAGAGAACCAGGACTAGTTTTGAACCTCCAGGAGTCTTTGGAGGGGGTAGAAGGGTGGGATGTCAAAAATGAACGAAGATTGACAACACAGATGGAACGTTATGTTAAGAACATAACTTCATTATCTGATGTTCAATCTTCATTCATTCATGACAGTTGGGACAGAGTCTCTACCTACTTCATGTCCTGGGATGCCCTATGGAAGGATATTCCTGAGCAATATAGAGTCAAAGGATGCTCTTCCCCTGGAGACCATATCCAATTCATGAGTGATGAAGGTATGAGGGGTAGCCCAAGTAGCTGCTGCGCAAATGTCATCCATAGAGGCTCTTGAATGAAAGGCTACTGAAGTGAAATTCATCTGGTGGAGTGAACCTTGACTTGAGCTGATTGCATCATCTTTGTTTATCAACAGAATAAAATGGGTCTATCTCTCAACCATTTTGGCAAGGTGACTTTGGAAACTGGCTTGCCTAATCTAGGACCTGAAAAGGACTGGAACAGTTGGTCCAATTTTCTAAATGATTTAGTTCTCTCTAAATAAACACTTAAAATGCCTATGTACATCCAATAAAAGCAAACAGTCTCCTTTGAAAAGTTTGGGAAGAAAACTGGCAGGTCAATGGATTGGTTAATATTCGAGTCTGGGACAACTTTGGGGAGGTTAGTCCGAAGGGATACTCTCTCTTTGTGAAAAATAATGTATGGGTGCTTTACACACAAGGCCTGCGTTTCTGATATTCTCCTGGTTGAGGCAATGGCTACCAGGAATAAGGTCTTCCAAGACAAAAATTTCATATCACAGGTGACTGCTGGCTCAAAGGGTTGACGGATCAAAGATTGTAAGACTAACGTCAAACTCAAAGGTTCAATGGGTTCTTTAAAGGGTGGTTTTAAATGCATAACTCCCTTTAAGAAGGTTTTGCAGAGCCGGTGAGATAAAGGAAAAATCATCGAAGCCATTATGGAAATTTGAAATAGCTGCTAAATGGACTCTGGTAGTAGAAGCAGAGGCTCCTAACTGGAGCAAAGTTGACAAATATTCTAGCATTATTAATCGGGGCTGAAAAGGGATCAACTCCTCCTCCTTGAGGCCAGAGCACAAATCTGTTCCATTTACTAAGATAAAGTTTCCTGGTGGACAGTTTATGGGAAGCCAGAAGTATCTTTTGTACCAGGGAAGACAGATTATTCTGCCTGGCAGTTACCAGAAGTGGCAGTATCAAGCGGTCAGCTTGAGACTTGGGTAGATTGGGATGGACCAATTCCAGCGGCTGAGACAGCAGTCCCGGAGTTGGGTCCAGAGTTCACGGATGGTGAGCTAGGTAAGGCCAAAGAAATGGGAACCAGACTTGATGGGGCCAATAGGGTGAATGAGAATTACTTTGTTTCTCAACTGTTGCGCTTTCTTCAAAAACTATAATGGGAAAAGGAAAGGCACAAAGCAGTCCTGAGGGCCAATCGTGTACAAAAGCATCTCTCGGGGACTCCCCCTGAGGGGGGATTAGGGCAAAGTGGCTGCTGCATTTGTGGTTCATGGGAGATGCAAACAGATTGCAGCAAGGCAGACCCCAACAATGAAAAATCTCTGTCGCTACTATGGGATTGACAGACCACTCGTGAGGCAGGAGAATGCATCAGTTTATCCGCAATCACGCTGGAATTCCTAGGAATGTGCATTGCTATCAGAAAGCGTCTGAAGGCGATTGCCCATTGACATACTCTCAGGGCTTCCCGACATAACTGATAGGATCTGGTCCCACCCCCCCACTCCCATTTGCTGATGTACTAGGCGACCGACATGTCTGATTGGATGGCAATTATCCCCGATGGAGTGGCAGATTGGAATGCTTGCAATGCTAAAAGCACCTCCCTCAGTTCTAGGATGTTGATAAGCAAATTGGCCTCTAAGGAGGAGCAAGTGCCTTGGACCATCTTTCCCTGAAAATGTCCCCCACACCCCATCAGGGATGCATCCATGGTCACTACAGCCTTGGGCTAAGAGGGTGAAAAGAGGAGACTCCATAACTCCTTCTGGCTTCATCCACTAATTCAGATCCTGCTTGCAATGATTTGTTATGCGGCTTGGATAAGACATGGGGTGCGTTAACATAGACCATTGTGATGCTAGGAACCATTAAAGCAGCCTCGTGGAATCTCACCAGAGGAACTAGGGAGACTGTTGCTGCCACTGACCCTAGTAGTTGTAAGACTAAGTGAACTGGGACTACGTTTTGAGAGAGTATCACTTGGAGCTGTGACTTTAACCTTTGTAATCTGTGAAGAGGAAGAGCAACCACACAGGATCTTATGTTGAATGTTGTTCCGATGAATTCCAAGCATTGAGTGGGTGCCAGTTTTGACTTCTCTTTGTTTACTGAAATGCTTAAGAGCTCTGCCAGTTCTAGAGTGTAGTATAAGCTGTGACACAGTATATGCTTGGTGGGGGCGGTAAGAAGCCAAACGTCTAAATATGGAAACACAGAGAATCCTTCCAGTCTCAGATGAGCTACTACTACTGCCATATATTTGGTGAACATCCTGGGGGGCTGTGGTGAAACCAAAGGGCAGCCCGCAAAATTGGTAATGACTGGCTCCCTGCCAGAAGCAGAGATATCTTCTGGAGCGTTTGTCCATTTTTATGTGGTAATACGCATCCTGAAGATCTATAGGGCACATCCAATCATCTTTCTCCAGAAAAGGAAGGATAGACTGAACTGTGACCATCTGGAATTTTGTCTGCCTGACAAACTTGTTCAAGATACTGAGGTCAAGAATTGGCCTCCAGTCACCTGTCTTTTTTGCCACTAAAGAATGTTGAGTTAAACACGGATCCTACTTGTTCTGGTGGGACAGTCTGGATGACACTTTTCAAGTAAGCTTTTGAATTTCTTGAGCTGCTGCATCCCACTGACTGGGTGGAATGTTGGGGATTCGCCTTTGTGGCATTGGATAAAGTTCAAAGGGGATATGGTAACCTCTGGTCATTGTCTGTACCCAGGAATCTGATGTTATTGAATGCCAGGCTAAGTGGAAGAGAGAAAACTGTTCCCCGACTGCCTCCAGAGGCAAGCAACTGGGCCGCTCTTCAGGAGCGCTGATAGGGTTGCCAAGAGAAAGGATTCCCTGAAGCCGTGGTTGCACGGGCCCCCTCTGCCATGGGAGAGGTGCCTTCCTGATGAGTTCCCCCCTCTGCCCCAGGGAAAAAAACTTGCCACGTGTCACGAAAAGGCCCTTGGGACTTCCTGAACCACATCTGAACCACATCTTTCCGCTCCTCTGACTCCTGGAATAGGGTTGTTGAAGTGTGGAAAAATGTACACCCACAGCAGAAAGGGTCTTTCTGTCCTTTTCACACTTGGCTAATGTGTCTAACTTTTGGGCCAAACAGCAAGGAAGCATCAATGGAGCATTGACAAAGGAAGACTTTAAGGGGCTCACAAAGTCACACAAGCACATCCCAGCGTGACATCTCATGACAATACCTGTACCTGTTGCTCTGGCCATCCCTTCAGTTGTATGTGCGATCAACCACATGGAGTTAGAGATGGATTCTAGGATGGGAAAGCTGGGAGGCAACTTTATTGCGTACCTTTGTCAGACACTGCTCCTGCTAGGGTTTCTGACCGCTCAGTGATCAGGCCCTTTGAAGATGGATGAAATGTGCCAAATACTTCAATGACTGTATGGCAAAGATCACTGAAGCATAAACCCACTTCCCTAGTCTGTCCAACGTCCGAGACTCTCGGTTTGGAGGATGGACTGTAGGACTCTCCTCTGCGAGTTCTTTCTTTGTGGCTGTCACCACCACTATAGCATCTACCGCTAAACTCTTGGACCAGTGGGGGTGAAAGTATTTTGTTCAGTCTCTCCAGGGGACTGGCTCAATGGTGTCAGTGGCCTTCCAAGCACTATGCACGATCAGCGTGACTAACTCATCTGCAGGCGGGGTCACCCAGGAAATAGATCAGGCACGGAAAGCCTGCAAGAAGACAGATTTCCCAGAGGAAGGGTTGGTGGGCTTCCAGTCACCCCTCTGCTTTAAGATTTCTAGGATATCTCCAAAGGAGACATCTTCAGGGGCGACCATGGAGACCCCTTCCCCTTCATCGTAATCTGCATCCTTGGTGAGAAATTCTTCTGGAGAATCAATGTGCTTCCTCTTGCACGATCTCTTATGTGGTGGTTCATCGGGGGGGGGGATCTGAGAAGGACTAAGAGAGGGTACCCTGTGGGAGGGGGTCTTGTTCCCATGCCCGCTGCCCCAATATAGTAGATTGTGACAGATGCAAGCCAGAGGACACAGACCTGACATTCCAACATTGAGGGTGCCAACTGTGAGTCTGCTGAGGTAAGTGCTGTCTCCATAATCTGAAAGGTAGGCCTGCCTAAAGAGGGATGGGAGCCCAGAACTGAGAAAGACAACCTCTGAACCAGGGTCACACCCCGCTCCAACAAGCTTGCCTTTAGAAAAGGAGCCACGAGAGGACTCAGAATTGTCAATGCAACCAGAACCACAGACGTCTCAGTAGAAAAAAAATAGTTGCTGTACTAGAAATTCCAGAGCCAGCAGCTAAATCATAGCCTTGTGGGTGGGTCAGCTCCGACTCAGCAGAGGACCACAGAGTGGGCTCTGGGACCATGGTGATTTCCACCACTGATACCGAAGATGTTGGCACCAAGAGGAGGTAAGGTATCAGCATACAGGACTCCAAATCCTACATGCAGGTTGAAGGAGAAGACAAGCTGAAGTCTGTGGAAAAAAACCTTGGCTCCAGGTGGGAGGGAGGTCCTAGATGGGGTTGGAATATCTCTGGCCGCCAAGAGCTGATCTACCAATCAAACTACATGGCTCCTGGTGGAACGAATTGACATCCCCGAGGGATATTCTAGATGATCAATAAAGGGACTGAGCTGCTGAGCAACAAAGGGGTCAATGGATGGGGAATACAGAGTCCTGGCTAGGGGTTTTGACCTTCGACATCGTGGTCAAATGACCAGAAGGTTGTGTTGGGGGGGGGGTGACCAGCTTTATGGAAGAAACTATTATTGGTGCCGAGAGGGTCCGAGTTACTGTGGAAGGGGTCAGTACCATAGTAACTTTAGTCAGTTCCATGAAGATGGACTGCACGGTGAAATGACCTTTAGACTCCAGTGCCAAGACTGTTGTCAGTGCCCATTTCAATTGTTTTGACTTCAGTTCTGTGGAAACCTGGCCTTTCGAATATTTTGGCTCTGAGAATGAGGAGAGACTGGAACCGAATGGCTCCTCTTATTTCTTCTTTTCTAGGAGGTTTTGACACCTCCGCCTCAGACAAAGCCTCTGACAAGTTTTTTTTTTTTTTTTTTTTTTTTTTTAAACAACCCCTTTAGGATCAACTTATTTCAATGCAAAAAAAAAAAAAAAAAATTATCTGTACTGCATGTTTCCCCGCCCTTTCCTATACAAGAATAGTCCTGATCCCAGATCTGCTGGTTTCAGGAATTTAATCTGTGTTTCTGAGTGGTCCAGACCTTGTTGTGTTAGTGGGAGGTCTTTCTACTTATCAGTGAGAGTGGTAAGCATTACAGCAACCTGTCACAAGAAAAGTGGTTTCCTTACTGGCCGTTTTGGGAGCATTTCAATCCCCTTCATCTTTGAGTTAAAAACCAGTGTTTGGGTAGGTTTGTGCGAGTGTGCGCACTTCGCAGCTTAGCTAGGGTTAAACTATTCCCAGCACCATAAAGTCTGCTCTTCAGTTTTTCCCTTAGAACTAGCCAGATTCTTAATTTTAGCACTTGAATCTGATTCTTCATGCTAGGCACTGGTTCAGAACCGTTGTAAGCACTAAACAAGCTAATTACTACAGCACTCAACCTTCTTCATTACCTAGTAGTTAACAGTTTATAGTACTTATCCTCCTCAGCTACTTAGAGGAAAACAGCTCTAGTACTTACTTCTCTCACTTGTCTTGAGGAGGGACAGCTCTCTGTGTTCTCTCCTGCCTACCTGATGAATCTGGACATCTTTGGGCAATGTAGCAATTGCCTCATGTACACTGACAACCCTCTCCTCCTACCACCCTAAAAATGCAACCTGTGAAAGATGCATTTATGTAGCCAAACTGCAGGCACAGCTCTCTCAACCCAAGACTGAACCTGTCAGTCAAGAGAAAAAGGTAGACACTTGCACCACACCACACTCAACACATAGTCCCACTACACCTACACACCACCAATATCCAACCATAGATACACAAAAACATTCGTGGAGGCTCTCAATATTAATCTGCCCAAGCAACAGAGACCTCCCAAGCAGAAACTCCAGCAACCTCCACCCCTCAACACAACCCAAAAGACACAACTCACAGTCTCAGTGTGTCACTCAACTATAGCCTATAAGGCAAAACAACACACTCAATACATTAGTCACAAGTGACTATTATAGTCCCGCACAATGATGTTCCACTTACCAGACTAGACAAGGAGAAGGGTACTGTTAGCTGCCAGGATCCGCCACATAACTCACGTACTCAGGTCAATCCACAACAAGTACAAATATGACTCAGTCATTGTCCATGTTGGTGTGAACGACCAGAGACATACCTCCCTGGACTACATGGAGAGACATGGAAGAGCTCTCCGATCTTGTAATCCAAGCAGGTATGACCCTAGCCCTGAGTAGCATCCTACCTTCGCCCAGAATGATACCGCAGGTACAAGGACAAAATGACTGACTTCAACAATTGGCTAAGCTTCTGATGTCATTCTAAGGGGATCCAGTATCTAGCTGCCTGGGTCGACACGCCATGATGATTTGCCAGAGATGGCCTGCACTTGTTGCCCTTAGGATTCCGGACACTAGCTAAGGCCCTTGCCGCCTCTATAGTGCCTTTTTTAGGCAAGGTTCAAATGACAAACTCACCACCGTAACAGGTACAGGCACACAAAAATTGAGGGCAATGCTACTCAAAGCTAGAAGTCTAAACCTCAAAATACACTCACTTGAGGCACTCCTCAAAATTGAGAACATAGATATCTTTGCTGCGACTGAAACCTGGTTCAAGACTCCAGACAGCACCCTTGCATTACCAGGCTATAACTCGTACCATACCTTTTGGCCATCTAACCTGGACCGGAACACCAAAGGTGGAGGTGTGTCCATATTCATTAAGGATATCCACACCTCCAGGCTAGTTGCCCAGCATAATGCATCCGAAATTATACAAGTGCAACTAACTCTGGGCAAAACTGCAATCCAAATTGTAGCTTGCTACAGATACTTCACCATGCCCCAGGATTCCCACTCCTCTTTTCTTGATATACTGAAAATATTAGGGTTCAACCAAACACCCTAATTATGGGTGATTTCAACTACCCCACCATTAACTGGGAAAACTACTCGCGTACTAACTCCTTCACTCAACGCTTTCTGGAATTCATAAACTCCAATACCCTGGATCAAGTTATCCACACCCCCACCAGGGGCAACAACATCTTAGACCTAGTCATTACCAACATGAGTGACCGGAGCTCCACACCTGAAGTCAACTCCTCATTAGTCAGATCCAACCATAAGCTAATCACCATAGATATCCACATCCCACCCCCACCCCCCCATTAAAGAAATCACTGTAAAGAACATCTCCAAAGCCAACTTCATGCTTAAGACAGAAGTGGCAAACTTCATAACATCCATGCAAAGGGACAATACAATTATGACTGCAGAATCCTACACAAATGCACTCTATAAGCACTTACACGAGTGCATGGATTTTGCTATCCCTAACAGAACCAAGATGCTTATCCTCCAAAAAAAGGAACCCAATCTGGTGGCCCCCTGCTATAAACAAACTCTACAACAGAAGGAAGAAACTGTCGCAAGAGAGAGTAAAATCCATTGAGTGGAGGAGCTCCTTGGTCAGCCTCAGCAAGAAGCTGAGATCCCTCATAAAATCCTCCAAAGCTAGCTATGGAAACAAGATTGCCACGGATTCCAAGGACAACCACAAAGCATTCTATAGCTATGTCAAGAATCTCAATGGCAACACTCGGGAGTGCTCTGAGTTACAGTACAATGGCACAAAATTTCCAGATCCAACTGATATCGCCAACATCCTGGCTGATAGGTTCAGTGCTAACTTTACCACCCCCCCCCCCTCACCCCCTAAAGGGCCCATAGCTATACCGGAAGAATGCAGAGCTCCTGCAATCACAACTGCGCAGGTAAAAACTGCACTCTACGAAGCCAAAAACACAGCTTCCATGGGACTGGACAACATCCCAAGCTGCTTTCTACCCGAACTGCAGAACAAACTGCTCCCACCTAAGCACCATATTCAACCATAGCCTCACGTCAGACTTTGTACCCACTGAATGGAGTACAGCAAAAGGTATACCCCCTGTACAAACAGGGAGCCACCATGGACCCCAGGAACTATTGCCCTATTAGCCTAACGAGTCTGGTCTGCAAGGCCATTGAACGTATCATGGAACTCAACTGGCAACCTCCAAACTCTGGACCCCACCCAGTTCGGGTTTGTGAAGGGCAGATCATGCCTGAACCTGATCAACTTATTTGAAACAGTTACCAAAGCCATAGACGAGGGTACAACAGTTACCTCGCCAAGGCTTTCGACACCATTCCCCATTCCGGAATTATAGATAAACTCACGTCACCAGGTGGAGTCAACTGGCTCACTGATCGAACTCACAATGTAAAAGTTGCAGACTCCAAATTTGACTTCAAACCAGTGACAAGTGGAGTACCACAGGGTTCAGTCCTGGGTTCTCTCCTGTTTGGCAACTACTTCTCTGAGGTAAGTGTCAACACAGACTGCCTCTGGCTGATGAAGTTCGCAGAGGACTGCAAATTGGGTGCTGCAGTCTAGTCCCCAAATGATGTGGATATCCTACAGAAGGGCCTCACTGACACAGATGCCTGGTGTCGCCATAACCTCATGCTAAACACCAAAAAGTGCATAGTCATCCCCTTTGGTAAAAACTCTCTGCCCATGAACTGCCACATAGGCGGCAGTCCACTTAACGCTGAGGGTGTGATAAGAGACATTGGGACTCAGGTGGACAGTAGTCTCTCCTTTGACAATCACACCACCACAGTAGTCAGGAAATCCTTCTACATGGCACACATCACAAAAGGGTTCTCGTCCAGGAAAAAAGTCATTGATCCCCTCTATTCGGCTCTCAGACTCATTATTGAGGACAACTCCCCTTTTGGAATGTACCTCACAAGACATCTGCAACAGCTAGAAAGGCCACAGAAGTAGCTCACAAAGAGCATTACGGGCCTCAAACAGATGCCCTATGCTGACCGTCTCAAACAAACTCCAGCTTTACTCCACAGCATATTGCCGACTCCGAGGTGAACTCTGCCTAACATACAAAGCTATGTCAAACCCAGAGCTGTCAGACAGGCTACACCTAAAGAAATCACAATCCCTCTGGGAAATGCTCTAGGGACCTAAACCTTGTCACCACAATAAACAGAACATGCTGGAGGGATAGATTCTTGTTCTAGAGGCTTCCCATACTCTGGAACAAACTACCTATCTATGTCAGGCAGAGTTCCTCATTAGCACTCTTCAACAGAAATCTTGACGAGTGGATGGGAAATAGGAAATTCCCCCTGGGGATCACTTCTGTGGCTCTGCTCGACAGGGGCACAGGAAAACAACTTTTTTGGGAAGCGAAAACCAGGGAACCATGTTGGCTAGGCTTGCATAGGATCTTGGGCTGATATCCTAGTACCTACCTATGAACCTACAGAGGTCGCATGGAGGCTGGATTTCCAAGTGGGGAACCCCCAAGCAATAAACACAGGAAAGATGCCCACAGGAGTTGGGCATCTTCCTGCCACATTTGTCACACTGTGAATCCAGTTGTACCTTTTTTGACGGCCATTTCTAAGGTAAATCACTACAAAAATTAACCGCCTTTCACGTGATCACACACACACAACAGTTAAATAATGGAGCAAAGTAAGGAAAGATTTTTTTTTAATGGAATGTACCAACAATGGTAGCGAGAGACATACCCAGAAGGGTAAAGGAGAAAAAAGGAAAGGAAAGACCACCAACTTTGGTATTTAAAAATTACTTCAGGTAAGAAGGAAGGGAGGGGCCTATACCAACTATGGTAAGCAGAAATACAAAAAGGTAAAAATTAGGGTAAAACAGCACTCACACTCTAATACAATAAGGAATAAGCGACTAAGAAATATTAAAGAGGGGAGCTACAACAGAGAAAAATACCAAGCAATATTTAGAAAAATATAGCACTTAGCACGGCATGCCGCATCTTGAAACGCTACGCTGCAAACGAGATCTGAAGGGAAGGGAAAAGAGGGAGTATGGATAGCCTTAGCTCGAGAGTTTCTGGCTGGCGCAAGCTTGTTTCAACAGCAGAGTCGGTTCTGAGGATGGAACAGAGACCCAACTGTCATGAATGACCAAAGATTGACAACATCAGATGTTATTAATTCAGTGTGGAAAGGGATGATGATGAAATGGGGGGGAAGCTGAAGAAACAAGGAGAGACTGGGATTTTGGATGCAGGCCTTTAAGGAGAAAGAAAAATTGTGTAAAATCTTACCATAACCATAGATGTCCTTCTCTTCCATGTTGCAGTACTCAACATATGGGTTTAGTTCTCTTGCTTTGCGAACATCCGGCCAGTATACACAAGTTTTCAGTCACTATAAAGTGCGTGGGACGTCTGACGTGGCTCCAAGAACATGGGCCATAAAAATGACGTCTGCACGCACCAGCTCTCAGAACTGTAAGCCCTAGTCGGAACCGTCCTAGTAAGGGCAATGACACTCTTGTGCCACCCAGAAAGAGAAATGAAGTCAAACAGGAGGGTGGGAAGGAATACTGCAACATGGAAGAGAAGGACATCTATGGTCATAGTAAAATTTTACACAACTTTTCTATGTCCTTCTATTCCCATGTTGTAGTATTTCAACATAAAGGTGAATGCCAAAGCTCACTGTGAAGGAGGAGGTGGTGGTCTAGAGGCAGTATCCAGGAATCCTTTAAGGATAGCCCTGGGCAAAACCCGCCCTGGCTCTGGGGATGTGGTCTAACTTGTAATGTTTGGTGAAGGTGTGCACTGATGACCAAGAGGCTGCTTCAAGAATGGTAGACGTATTCAGACCTCTGAAGAAGGCTCCTGAGGAGGCCATGGCCCTGGTGTGTGCTTTAACAGTACCTTGAAGACATTTCCCATGGTGTTTGTAGCAGAAGGTGATGGCTTTGGAAATCCAGGTAGAGATAGTTTGCATGGTTAGTGCCTTCCCTAGGGCTCTGGGGTGAAAGGAGATAAATTTGATCAACCTGTCTGGTGGGTTTAGTTTTATGCAGATAGAACCTGAGTTGTCTGTGAACATCCCAGCGAGTGAAGTACTCTCTCTTTGTCCCCCAGTGGGTTAGGGAAGAAGGTAGGTAAGGTGGATGGGCTTGATTCGCGTCTATATCATGTTATTGAAAGTTTACTTAATCGAATCAATAAAGGTAGAACTTTATTGATCGATTAAGTAAAACAGCGAATAACGTAAATAAATAAATAAATGGCGTAGGCAGGGGGGCAAGCCCCCTGCACCCCCCCACACCCCCTTACTTAAATATACCAACTCAGAGACCACACTACATTGAGGTAAATGGAAATCTCCCCTTACGGAGATTTCCATTTACTTGCATGATGTTCTTCACTTTCGATATTGTCGTGCCGACAATATCAGACTCGATATTGCCGGCTTACGACAACGTGAAGCAGACCCCTTGATTCAGGGACAGGTCATTCACCACCTTGGGCATGAAGGAAGGGTTAAGTTCTAAGAGTAAATCTGTCATTGCGGAAGACTAGAAAAGGTGGAATAGCCATAAGGGCTTGCAGCTCTGACACTTCTGGCTGAGGTCAAGCCACGACTAGCATAGTTTTCCATGTGCAGTATTTCAGGGAAGCTTTGTCGGCTGGCTCAAATGGAGGAAGTGTGAGTTTCTCCAAAACATAGCTAAAGTCCCATGGGGGTGGGGATGGTTTCCTGGGAGGCCTCAGGTGAAGGACCCCTTTGAGGAAAAAGCTTAGCTGGTAGTCTGGACACTAGAGGGGGAGGGGTCCAGAGAGAGGCATGCTGAAATAGCAGATGAGTGGGCTTTAATGGAAGAATAGGCCAATCGTCTGCAGTAACTCACACAGGTAAGACAGAATTAGAGGAGTCTCAGTCTCAAGTGGGTCCACCTGTCTTGTGACACCATATAGTAAAGCTCTTCCACTTTGAATAAGATTTTCTTGCATTTGGTTTCCTGTCCTCCTGCAGGACAGTGAGCACATCCTCATTGTAAAGGTGTCCGAAGGGAATCAGAATCCTATCAGCCACAGGGTGAGGTGCAGTAACTGCCACTGTGGGTGTATCTGGGATCCCTTGTGCTGTGTGAGGAGGTCCACTCTGAGGGGTAACTTGTAACTGCCCTTGGACAGTTTTAGAAGTAGGGGGAACCAATGTCATCTTGGCCAGTAGGGGGTCACCAACAAGACATTTAGTCTGTCCTAATGGATTTTCAGCATTTGAATGAGTGAGAAAGGGGGGGGGGGGATGCATAGAGAAACCTACTTCCAAGTGACTGAAAAGGCATCTGTTGCCAGTGCCTGAGAGTGTGGTATCCTGGTGCAGAATCCAAAACAATGAGCGAGAAAGTCACTGAAAAAACAATCAGTAAAAACAAAATGAAAACTCCAGCAAAGCTAGAACTTCCACTGAGTGACCTTCCAAACCTCTTGTATCAGAGGCACATGGGATATATGCAAATGATCTTTACGAACATCAGGTGTTTCAGCTAACTGGCGATTCTGAAGGCCCATGACTTGTTTTGTCATTTTAATGGACAATTTCAGGCCAATAAAGCCAACTCCTACTAGCTGCAGATATGCATATTTCAGGCTTGTTGCTTGGGATATTTTTGCAGTGACCCTAATGATAATGGACATCAGCTGGGTATAACAGCCCTGTATTTCTAATCCTTAGTCAAACACTCTGCTTGTGCTGATGAGGTCATATGGCCGAAATATGCATATCCACAGCTAGTGGGGTTTGGTTTTATTGGCCTGAAATTGTCCATTAAAATGACGAAACAAGTCATGGGCATTCAGAACAGCCAATTAGCTGAAACATCTGATGTTCATAAGGATCATTTGCATATATCTATCTATCATATATCTATCTATATATCGAATGTGCCTCTGATACAAGAGGTTTGGAAGGTTATTCAGTTGAAGTTCTAGCTTTGGTGCAGAATCCAGGAAGTTGCCTGTTAGAGGAGGCAAACAGGTCTATTTGAAGTATAACCCCCCCCCCCCTCCAGACCAAGAACAGGAAGACATCCCTGTGAAGCATCCATTCATGGTTGTTTGTGATGGTTCTGCTGAGACAGTCTGCCTGGGAGTTCTGTAGAGAAGTCATGTTGACCCCCTGCAGGGTCACTCCCTGCGAGGTGTTCAGTTCCCATACTAGGAGAGCTAGTCTGCAAAGTAAGACTTGGTCCCTCTCCTTTTGTTCAGATACCACAAAACTGTGGTATTGTCTGTGAAAATCTTTAGTGGACCTTGCTGTAGATATGGTTGGAAGGCATGAAGGGCCAGGAGAATTGCCCTCACTTCTTGAACATTGATGTGTACTTGGTTTGTGTGGGTCTGGCCACAGACCCTGCACTTTTTGATGGCCCAAAGTTGCTTCCCAGCCCAAGTCTGAGGCATCTGTGTGCATGATCTGTGTGGGTAGAGGTGGTTGGGAGGGGATGACCTGGACTGAAGGACACTTGTGTCAGCCACCACTGGATTTCTAGTTTGAGGCATGGTAGCAGGGGAACCTTGTACTCCAGTAGGTGGGAGTGTTTGGTCCAGACTGATCGAAGGTATCATTGCAATGTTCTCATATGAAGTCTTGCTAATGGTACCATGGGGATAGTGGCTGCCATGTAGCTCAGGAGCCTGAGGTACTGCCTTGCTGTCAAATCTGTTAACCGAAGGACCAGAAGTAGGTGTTCTGTCAAGTTTTCCACCTTTTGGAGGTTAAGGTAGGCTTTCATGAGGTCTGTCTGAATTCTACACCCCAAGAAGACAAGGTCTTCAGTAGGTTCCAGGTGGGATTTTAGGAAATTTATCTGGAATCCCAGAGACTGTAGGGGGGAAACAACAAGGAGTCTATGTTGCATGAGGGTCTCCTTGCTGCCTGCCTGTATCAGCAGGTCATCCAGATAAAGGAATATCTGGACTCCCTTTGTCCTGCAGAAAGCAATCACTTGGGCCAGTCATTTTGTGAAAACCCTGAGTGCAGTGGAAAGTCCAAAGGGCAAGGTAGAGAACTGAAAGTGAAAAGGGCCCACCAAGAACCTAGAGCATTTCCTGAAGGTGAGCTTTATGGGGATGTGAAGATAGGCATCCTTTATGTCTAGGGTTGTCATAAACCCCTGGGGGATGAGAAGGGGGAAAAGGGTTGGGAAGGTTACCATCCTGAAGCTTGGAACCTTTATGAATTGGTTGAGATGGGAGAGATCCAGAATTAATCTCCAAGGGCTGTCTTTTCTTGGAACCAGGAAAATCCTGGAGCAGAAACTTCTTCCTTTTGTAGCTAGGAGCATAAGTTCGATGGTGCCTTGTGCCAGCAGTGTTTGTAGCACTGGGTGCAGGACGTGTAGCTGTTTTGGAGGTTGTGGGATGCATGAAGTATCCATTTTGAAGGATTGAAAGGACCCAATTGTCTGAAGTGATGGATGTCCACACGGTGAGCCAGTAAGAGAGGCGTACTGACAGAGAGAGAAAGAGGGGGGGGTAGTAAGGTTGGCAGGTAGTCAAATGCTACCTGCCCTGTCTTGAAAGGGTGGGTGGTTGCTTTCTGGTATGCTTTCTAGACCTTGAGGGAGGAGTAGGGCAAGAATATTTCCTAACGAACTGTGTTTTAGCTGGGTAGTTCCCTTTAGAATTTTGTGACAGGGGAGATTAGCAGGTGTTTCAAATCTGGCATTTTTTCCCCTTTGCTGAAGTGACAAATAAATCTGCCACTTTTCCACCAAACAAAACTGTACTGCCCAGGGGCCATCAATCAGCTTGGTCATAAACTCATCTGGAAGGGGCTGGAGTCATGGCCAGGAGTACCTCCTTAAGGCAGAAGCTGATGCTGCTAATCTTGCAGAGGCTTCAACAGCATCATATAACTGCACTCAGTGAGAGAGCCAGAAGGGAAGATAGTGAAGATTTGGCAGCACAATCTGGTGCACCAGCTAATTCCTTACAGGCTTTATCCAGGACAGAGAAGGCATATTTAGCTATGCGTGTCTGGTAGTTTGTAGCCCAGAAGGCTAGAGCAGCAGAACTGTAAATTTTCTTAACCAGACACTCCATGGTCTTTTTGTCTTTGTCAGGAGGAAGAATAGTGGTGGTGGGTAAAGGTTTTGATGCCTTACCTGTGGAAATGGAGATGGTGGCAGGGCCTGCTGCAAGACACTTAAGTAGATACTTGGCATTCTCAGGGACTTTGTAAAGTAAATCAGGTCTGCGTGGAGCAGGTGGTTGGGAGTCAGGATTTAAGGATGCTGAAGAGAAGGCATCCAGGCAGGCAGAATTGGGGAATCCATCTGAATGAGGTCATAACATCTTTTATGGACCTCAGTCATTTCAGAGGATTCCCACTTAAAATGCTCCTGCATCTTGGCAATGGTTTCCCCAAAGGTTAAATCCTCATCTAGGGAGTCAGGGTCAACAGATTCTTCCTCTGGGAAATCATACCCCAAGGGGGGAGAAGAAAGCTGGAAAGTGTAAGAAAGTGATTCTTCAGATGAAGAATCAGATAGATCTTCCTCTTCCCTCATGGCTGGGCCTGTAGTTTGAAGCCTAGGACTCAGAATTGGGGGTGGGATGTTAGCAGTTCCTGCAGAAGTAGGACGCAAGGCCATAAAGGCATTAAATAGACTTTGGCTGAAAGCCTGCCAGTCAGGCATGCTTTCAGTGGAAGTAGAGAGATGTTTCTTTTATCGAGGCCTGGCGTGCATCTGAAGGGTGGAAGGCCTGGTATCTGGAGATTGTAAGGAACTGGAGGGGATCCGACGGACCTACTGAATGCACTGGGTCCCCCCCCCCCCCCGGTGTCGGAAAAGCCTCTTTGGATGTGCCCTCCACGTCGGATTGTGCAGCATCTCTGGACGTACCTGCTGTATCCGAGGCAGTGGAGGCTGATTCCTTTACCAGGCAGACGGCCACAGGCAGTGGATCGGACACAAGATGCACGGCAGTAGTGGTAGGCCATATAATCTTGGCTTTCTTTTTCGGCAGTTCAGTAGGTACGTTGGAGGAAACCTCCATCTCTAAAGTTATTTGTTTTAACCTTTGATTTTCTAAATACAAATTAAGAGCATGCAGAAGGCTGTGCAATATTTTTGGGCACAAACATCTGACAAATGGAGCAGGCCTTGTAATCGTGAGACCGTTCCAAACAAAAGACAATGATTGTGGTCATCCTTGTGAGGTATCCGATGGCCGCACTTAAACTTGCCCTTTCTGGATGACATTAACAAGCATTCAAAGAAATAAAGACTGAAAGGTTCCCCCAACGGGCCACTTATCTGATATCTCGAATTAGACAGCCATGGAGGCAGGAACACCTGATGTTCGACTGGTGGCTGAGAAGTTCTGAGGGCTGGTGCGTGCAGACGTCCCTTTTATGGCTCACATTCTTGAAGCCACGTCAGACGTCCCACACACCATACAGTGACTGAAAAATTTTGTATACTGGCCGGATGTTCGTGAAGCAAGAGAAGTAAATCCCTGTGCTGAATACTGTAACAAGGGAATAGGACATTGATCATACAAAAAACTATATGAAGTAGCAGAAAGTATCCTAAGAACCAAGCCAACATGGGAATGGAGAAAGGAAATTCTGCTGATAGGGATGATTGTAATTAGGAATACAGACAATAGGCAAGAGGGGCTGGAATTTATTGGAGAAAACTGGCAAAGGAACAAAGGTAATTGGAGCAAACAACTAGAGAGGGAAAGGTAACACAATGGGTAGAGGCCAAGAATTTATTTCACCTGCAGGTTACAGATTGCCTTCCCTAACAAGGATTGATATCAGAGTATAAGCAAAGAGAAAGAAATGGGGGAGGGGGGGCTAAATGAAAGACCAGCAGTGGTAGAGTTTTTAGTACAATCTAGTACAGAATCTGCCATTAAAAAAGGAATTAGCAGAGCATATAAAATACTGCATGATAACTACAAGAATCAATCAGAGGATGTTAGGATTGGGAAGAGAGGCTGAATAAGCAATACACAAAGAAACAATGGGGGGATATATGCATGTCTCCTAAATATGCAACAAAATCTATAAGATTAAGTATTTTTGCTTGGAAATGTTTACATAGCTATTTTTATACCCAAAGTAGACTCCAGAGACTTTTTCCTCAGATAGACAGCAAATGTTGGAGGTGTGGCAGGGAAGAAAAAGGTAATTGGGAACATTTTTCTGGGAGTGTGGTGAGTTGGCGGACTTTAAGGACTCCCTGCAGGATGCACTGTCAGACATGCTGGGTGGGCAGATTGGTGTGACGAAGTAGATGATTTTTCTGAGCTATAATACAGAATCGTAATTGTCTAGACATGGTAAGGCCTTACTTTGTCTAATTATGGTAGCTGCCAACAATGCAATTACTAGAAAATTGAAATCAAAATCTAAACCAACTATACTAGAAGTAGTGAATATAGTAATAGAGATAAAAACTGGAATTTAGATCTTTAGAAAAAGATTAGGAGCACACTACACAAGAACAAATGGGAATTGTGGGAACAAGACATACAGGGGAAGAATGAGGTTTAAAAGACGACAGGGCTTAAATGAATTATATAATGTCTGACTGAAGATTTGGTAGATAAGTGAAGTACAATGTTTGCAATTGTGAGTATGTCAGTATGGGTTTTTGAAACACCTGTTCTTCAGAAGTCCCATACTCATTCAACCGCTGATTTTCGCAGTTTTATCAGTTCATCTGAATAGTTAAAAGCTTTTATTTTTCCAGCCTTTTGTTATTTGAGTTGATATATTCCCTTAATGTTTCATTTATTTTAATCACCTTTATTTTTCTCCTTTTAAAATACTAGAAGCCATCTCTAAGCCAAAACTGAAGCTTGACCTGCTTTTTGCTGAACAGCTGCAGAATTATTCCAAGACCGTGTTTTCTCTTCACCTTTTCTGGTTGTTTTACTTTCAGGTTCTCCAAACTTCTTTGCAGCCATCCAGACAGTGAACATACTAGCCAGTAATCAAATTTTACCCAAGCTTACAATTTCACTGGTCCTTTATCCCTTTTTGTTTTCACACCAATGGAGCTAAAATTAAGCTGTTGAGCAATGTGCAGCCATCATGGAACAGACAGGTGGATTCTGAGTATAATCTACTGAGGTTCCTCCTGGCATTGGAAATCCCTTCCTCCTTTCCAGGGAATTCCAACATGTCCAGGGAACTAGACTGTTTACTACTGAAGCCTTGAAACTGCATCTGATCGGCCTCAGTGTTGAACCAATATCTTGAAAACTGGAGCAGAGAACAAGCAGAAAACGAAACTGAATACATCGACTCCTGTAGTTCGATGTATTCGGCATAGCAGTAGGTGATGTCAGTCATCCAAGCTATGCACCATCATGTACCGTGACATTAGAGTCAAAAGTACATCACTTTTACTACTTTACAGGGGGCAAGCTTCCCTGCACCCCCACACCGCCTGCAAATTACATATACAAACTCTGAGATCACACTACAGTGAGGTAATGGGTTAATTCCCTGTTCCTCACTGAACCGCAATCTCCACCCAAAATTCCGAACTCAAATACTCTACTCTACCTATGCAATATAGTGTAGTTGCTGTATTTGGGTTCACAAAACTGCCTCTTTTGGAAAACTGCAAGTTGACACGGTCACTCTCGAGTGATTGCAGTTCGCAAATCTAACTGTAAACTGAACCAGACTGCTCTGTTTCATCTCACTTTAAAAATATGATGTCCCAGGGAGTAACAAATCCAGTGCTTTTCCATCTTTTAGGTCAAGGATGTTGTTAGAGAATTATTCTAGTTCCCAAATCAGAAGGATCTTAGAGACCACTACTGGATTTTTCAGCTCTAAATCTTCATATCAAAATTCCAAAGCAAGTTGTTACCACTTTAAAATCTTGTGTTGTTGATCCCAAACCTAGCGTTCAAGGTAAAGCAGGATCAAAAATGATGCCTATTACCCCATTCCTGTTGCCAAGCAGTTCAATAATTTCTTGAGATTTGTTGCATTTGGCTTAATCATGTTTTTGTGTTGTGCCATTTGGGCTCTATATTCCAACAAGGGTATTCACAAAATACCCACCTCCAGTCAGCTTAATGGAGTCTCCAAGGCATGCTCATTTTTCCATATTTGGATGGCTGTCTTATCTCTGTAAACTCTCTTAACAGCCAACAACTGTGCAGGAACGACCCATTCTGGGATTTCAGATCAGTTTGCAGAGATCACATCTCTTCCTGACAGAATGGTTTTCCTGGAATGTCCGTTTGATTCCACCTTGGGGACAGCCTCTCTCCTCCAAGAAAAGTTGAAATGTTCCAACCGTGCTTTTGAGTTTCTTCATTCTAAACCATGCATCAGCAAGGATGTTTCTCAGGATTTTGGGGTATGTGGCACTGATGATAGTAACACTTATCTTAGGCAGACTGTGCATGAGAAAAATACAGGGGTAACTCAGATTTGACTGGACCCAGCATTTACACCCTTTAACATTTCAGATTCTTGTTTTAGGATTTATAAAGAGGGGACTAGTTGGTGGGTAGACCAGATTGTGTGCAATCCAGATCTTTTGTTCTTTTTTCCACCTACCTCCAAATCAGTAACCACAGATGCTTCAGAATTTTTGCAGGGAGCAACATCAAAAGTGCTCTCTGTTGGATCCTGCAAGACAAGAACACACAAATGTCAAGGAGATGTTGGTTATCAATGCTTTGAAAATCTTGAATTATCTGTGGTACCCAGGACCTCAGCTAGTATTACACAGACCAGTACTAGTGATGTGGTACATAAGCAGTGGGTTATCAGGTAATATCCACTTTACAGACTGGCTAGGATGGCTGGGAGGCAGTAATTCGACTGAAGTTAATCCTTCAGGCTGCGTACATTATGTTATAGCTAAATTTTATTGCAGAAATGTTCAGTACGCCCAGGATAAACTTCACTGTACATGGAATCTTCATCTTGTGGTCCTTCAAGATCTGATTAGACTGTGGGGAACACCTGAAATAGATCTGTTTCCTTCTCTTCAAAATAGACAACTAGAGATGCTCTGCTCCAGGAATTCTTGCAGCAAGCCTGGAAGATGTATACTTTTTCCATTCCCATGGACGGGACTGTTTCCGTACGCTTTTCCACTGTTTCCACTCATTACAAAGGTCCTTATAAAAATCCAGAGCGACTCCCCAAAATCAAAGCAGCAGTGGTGCAATCTTGCAAAGGGCAGTTACCAGCCACTTCACCACAGACCAGATTTACTCATGCATGAGTAATGTTTGATGCACCTCAATCTGCAAACTCAACTAAATGCCTGAATGATGCAGGTTTGATACCTCTTAAGGAACCGGTTTTCTTCATATGTGCAGCAGGTACTGAAGGAGGCCAGAAAGCCTATTTGAAAATCATACATGGGTAAGTGGAAAATATTTCCTATCGGTGCCACTCAAACAGGATTCCTTATTGGGCTTGAATGCCCCTGGTTGTTTATTTTTATGAGTTACTGTCCTGGTTTGTCGTACTCTTATATTAAGGTACATTTGTCAGCTATTTCTGCTTATTTGTCATTAGATCCCTCTCTTTCTAATAGAGCTCAATTTAACAGGTTTTGAAAGAGGTTTTGAAAGGGGTCTTATATATTCACCTACCTCAGAAATAGGCGATTCCTCCTTGGAATCTCAATTTTGAGCTTGAGAAGCTCACTCATTCTCTATTTGAACCAGCTCATAAGGCTGATTTGAGGTTCTTAAAGTGGAAGTCTGTATTAATTGTTGATCTGTTAAGCGTGCATCTGTGTTACAAGCACATACAGTGAGGCAACCCTATCTTAACACTGACTGGGATTCTTTGAGAACAAGTCCTACTTTTGTGCCTAAAGTCTTTTCATAGTTAAAGTCAGACTGTCCATCTCCCAGTCTCACTTCTTGAACCAAACAGCAAGGGGGGAGGTTTCTTCACTCTCTGGCTATCACCAAGCAAGTTCAGGTACTACGGACACAAAACTTCAGCTTTTAGTATAGCTGACCATCTGTTGGTATCCTATGAAGATAAGGGAAAAGGACAACCAGCGTCAAGTCAATTATTTCCAGTGCAGTGCCTCATGCTACTACTTTTTGTTACGCTCTACACAACAAGCTACTGCTAGGCAGGATTACATCTAGTTCAACATTAATTTCTTCTGTGGCTTTCCGGAAAGGGGTGGACTCTAAGCATTCTAGAGGCAACAATGTGGTTCTCTGACCATACCATTACAAATCATTAGAAACTGGTTTTCTTTTCTAGATCCAGAACAGACTTTGCAAGACCATCCTTCAGGTGCCACTGGAGTCATGGGTATTGGCCTCCCTTCCTTGTTTGTCCCTATTCCTATCTAAGCTATGGTAATTTACCCATACAGCTTAGACTGCCACAATGGTGATTTATTATGAACATAGTACAGTTGTATTAGTAAGCTTACCATAACAGTAGATGTTTTAATGGATCACCATTGAAATACCCATCCCTCCCTCCAGCCCCCTTTACTTGATCATCCTCATGTTATGTTGCCAGGGTGTTATTTTCATCCTTCTGTATACAGTTTTTGTTTTACTACTTTTAGTTTCCTAGTACATGTACTCAAGGCATTTGTCTCCTATGAGGCAAAAAATGTTCTGAAGCTTTTAGTGTGCCATCTGCCTTTTGTATGGAACAACCAGCTTACTCCTGGTAGGAGCACAGGGAAGGCACCCAAAGCTTTGAGACCCTGACTGATGCAGGAGTGGCAAACGCGTATAGCTTAGGCTACTGCAGCTGTGATCCATTAAGGCATATACTGTTACGATAAGTTTACATTTACAACTGTATTTTCCTTTATTAGCTCTGAAATGTCAGTCTTGGAAGAACCCATTCTTGGTGGCTGCTAAACTTTACAGAAGACTGAGTTGTAAACTGTTACCTAATGAGCTATATGCAGTGTCCCCAAAGATGGAGTGATGTTTAAAGTCAACCCCTCCCTTTGTTAGCCATGGCCTCAGAGATCATAGTAGTTTCACTTTAAAATTTCTGTCCTAGAATTCAGAAAAGGTGCAAGCTAGAGTCTTGTTGTGTAATACCTTAAACCTCCTGTAGTTGAGGCCCATGGGATGTATGCAAACGGCCTCTTAACCAGTATTCTAGCTACATGGCTTCAGAAAGCCCATGACTTTACTTTTGAAAAGTTTTTATAGGTACAGTCAGACCAATAAAGCCAAACACCACTTGGCCAAAGCATGTCATATTTTGACCGTTTTTTTTTTTTTTTTTTTTTTTTTTACTTCAGTCAGTACAGCATAAGTGGATTGTTCCAAACCTAAATGAGGTTTAAGGTATTACACTGTGAAGACTGTAGCTTGGCTGAATCTTTTCTTGCAGTTTGTACAGAATGGTTTATCTGTGTGACCTTTTTACTCTCTGGTTTAGACTTCGAAAAATAGGATGGGACACTACTGCGTGTGATGAATATGCACAGGCAAATACCCTGAGGCAATAGGTGAGTTTAAGCAAACTGATGAGCATTTTTTAAATACCTTTACTGAATTACTTGTGACATAGGCAAATTTATATAAAAGTAATCAAACTGTTAAGTTCACATTTACAAACATTATACTTCACAAATATTGCTATATATATCATATAACAACATTACATCAAATTCCCTTTTTTTTTAAAGAAACATCTTTATTAAACCATCACTTATCACATAAGCAATCATACATTTATATAAATGAAAACAAACCACACCGACAATCCTAGCTGCAAGCATTTTACATCACAAACTACACTGACAAACTTCCAGTTGCAAACATTATACATCACTTATAATAAATCTACCCAATCATTTTCAAACATTACATAGCTCATTTTTAAGCCCTGACTCAATTTAAACCTCATTCCTCCCCTCTACGTATTGTTCCCATCATTCCCATTTTTTTCTGTGTAGTTTGCACCTACTCTTTTCT
Source organism: Protopterus annectens (assembly GCF_019279795.1). Classification (NCBI taxonomy): domain Eukaryota; kingdom Metazoa; phylum Chordata; order Ceratodontiformes; family Protopteridae; genus Protopterus; species Protopterus annectens. The sequence continues at coordinate 57,641,393 of NC_056728.1, read as the reverse complement.
AAAGACCTCAATTCCAGTTGTTTTATCTCTGTTACTCTATTCACTACTTCTAATATATTGGTTTAGATTTTGATTTCCATTTTCTAGTAATTGCCTTTTGGCAGCCACCATAATTAGACACAGCAAGGACTTGCCATAGCTAAGCAATTCCGATTCTGTATCACAGCTCAGAAAAATTCTCTCGTCACACCAATCCGGCCACCCAGCTTCTCAGACAGTGAATCCTGCAGGGAATCCTTAAAGTCTGCCAACCCATTGCACTTACAGAAAATTTGTTCCCAAGTACCTTTTTCTTCCCTGTCACACCTCCAACATTTGCCGTCTACCTGAGGAAAAATTTCCTGGAGTCTACCAGGGGTATAAAAATATTTATATAAACATTTCCAAGCAAAAATCCTAAACCTTCTAGAGTCTGTTGCATGTTTGGGAGACATGCATACATCCGCCCATTGTTTCTTTATGAATTCCTTATCCAATCTCTCTTCCCAAAATCCTTTCTAACTTCCTCAGATTGAGTCTTATAGTGATCATGCAATATTTTGTATGCTCTAATTACTCCTTTTTATAATGGCAGCTTCTATTCTAGATTCTACTAAAAACTCTACCAGTGCTGGTCTTTTGCTTAGGACCCCCCTACTTCTTTCTTTTTGCCTACAAACAGATATCAATCCTTGATAGGGAAAGCAATCTCTAACCTGCAGTCCAAATAAATTCTTGGTCTCTTCCCATTATAATACCTTTCCCTCTTCTAGTTATTTGCTCCCAATAAATTGGTTCCTTTGCCAGTTTTCTCCAATAAATTTCAGCCCCTACTGTCTATACCCTAACTGCAGTCATCAATATCAGTAGAATCTCCATTCCCATGTTGGCTTAGCTCTTAGAATACTTTCTGCTACTTTATGGATACAATATTCTGCATGATTATTGTTGCACTCCTAAAAGGCCTGCATCCAAAATCCCACTCTCATTGTTTCTTGAGCCCCCCTCACTCCATTTCAACATCATCTCTTTCCATTTTGAATTACAGTTTTCTGCTTGTGCTATGTATAGGAGGCCTTAACTGTGTAGCTCTGAAATATTCCTTTACATTGGGTAATCCCCAATCCACCCTGTTCTACTAGAAGAATCAGCTTATCCCACTTGGCTTTTGATGTCTTCCCCTCCCAGATAAAGTCCTTCAGCTCTTTATTAATAGCTATCCGCAACTTCTTCTCTGGTTGATAAAAATATGCCTGACCTGTTTATAAGACTAAAAGGGCTAAAACATTTTGACTTCTTGCATCTTACTATCCATATAAGAAAACTTCCATTTTCTCAGTTTTTGTGTTATCTTTTGTTTAGTCTCTTCCCACATATCTTAGCTGCCACACCAGAATCATTTTAATCCATACTCCTAAGTACTTCATTTTACCATATCCCCATAAATATGGATATTGCTGAACCTGTGTGTGTCTGTACATAATTTACTACCATTACCTTTTTTTTAGCTTCATTAAATTTTGCATCCCAAAAAGATATGAAAGTCTCAAAATGTTCCACAAAACTGTAATGTCTCTTTCAGGCTTTGATGGGTATAAAATGAGATCATCTGCAAATACAGCCATCTTTTCTTGACTACCACACCAATTATATCCTTGGATTTCTGAGTCCCTCATTTTCTTTGCCAATGGTTCTAAATACAATACAAATAAAGGGGAAAGAAGAGACCACTACCGGGTTACTCCGCTCAAGCAGAAATTATCAGAGGACCCCACCCACTTTAATTTTTGCCTCCGATCCCTCAAATATCCTCCTAATCAGCCTTAATTTATTTTTCAGGAAATGCAAATACTTTCATTGCCCTGCTCATAAAGTCCCAACTTACGTTGTCAAATGCTTCTCTGCAATCAAGACCCACCAAAAACAATTGTATTTTCTTACATTCTACTTCCCTCTGGATCATCAGTGTTCTGTTAATGTCAAATGTTTGCCTTTTCTCCACAAAACCACACTGATCCATATCCATCAATTTTCGCATTATTTTTGTCATTCTTTTAGCCATTACAGACACGAACTTATAATTATTGTTTAGAATTGAAATGGGCCTATATAAAGCCAGGTCTGACGGCTCTTTAGGTATTACAGCTACCACTGCTTCCTTCCAGGATGTTGGCACTTCTCCTCTTAAAATACGGTTAAACAAAACCTTCCAGATCTTTCTCAGTTTTTTTTCCCTCCTAGCTTCCAAACTCCCACAGGAATATCATCTATTCCTGGGGACTTTTCTTGTAGGTTGGTTATACATCATATTTTTTTCTCTCATCTCCTCTTATTCTAACCGTTAGTAATACAGACTCATCTACTGCTAAACCTTTGCATATTTCATTCTTCCATAAACATTTCCATTTGTATCTTTTCCTGATTTTCATATTTCTCTGCTTTATACAGATTTTCATAGAATTTCCAAAATATTTCTAATACCTCTACAAGATCTGGTCACCTTCCTTGTTATACGCTCCTTAAGCTTGGTGACAGCTTTTTCTACTTGTGCTCTACTGTTATCAAAAAATAATAATAAAATTGTGCTTGACAGCAATCTTTCTACACTCGTGCATATTACCAAGGTTCTGCTTAGCATTCTGCATTTGATCCTCTTGTTCTGTGAGACTTCCCATATTCTGCAATACTAACATTTGTCAGTCCCTCTAAATAATTCTCATTACTTTTTAATATAGCTGCCTTTATTTCCACCCTATTTTTAAAGGCCACCACAATTTTATCCCACTCCTTAGTTACATCTTCAGAAGAAATTTCTATCCTTTTTAACAGCTCCTGAATAATCTTCACTACCCATTCCTTAAATTCCTCATTTTTCAACAGATAGGTGGGAAAGCACCAGTATCTCACTTTTATTTCGTTATCCTTTGTTTTTATTTCAGTTATCATTGGCACATGGTTTGAAATTAGTTACTGGGTGTGTATCAAGACAGTACAGATGGGTACACTCACCATAAATGTAGATGTTGAGTGTATTCACTGTTGCAGTCATCACACTTGGGTTATCCTGCCAGGGGTAGCCCTCAGTTGGCTCGAATACCAGAGGCTTAGTATTTCTGCATCGGTTGCTGTCGCTCCAGGACTGACATCAGGTCGCCAGTGGTATAAAGTCAGGCAGCAGACGCCATTACATCAGTTTTTCTTGCCCCAACTGTCAGGATCCCCCAAACAGGGAGCTAGGTTTATGGTGGAATATCACCACCAGTAGAAAGTAAATACCAAAAATTTCCTGTAAGGAGTGAGGAAGAGAGAGAAAAGGGGGGTGGAGGGTGGAAAACCAGGACTGCAACAGTGAATACACTCGAACATCTACATTTATGGTAAGTGTACACAACTGTACCACGTTTCTTAGTGTTTTCACTGTTGCAATCATCACACTTGGGTTGATTCAAAAAGATGGAGTGGAACTGGAGCAGCCAAGCAGTCAGCTTCAGGTTGTCCAGGTTCGGAGATGGTAGGTTCGATGGGTGTGTAATCATATCCGGGATGGGATCTAGAATCCAAGGTGGATTCACTGAGTGAGACCTTAGGTAAGGGAACCAGATCTGCCGAGGCCAGAATTGGGCTATGAGGATCATTCTGCACCCCAACTGAAAGGCTTTCTGAAGAACCTGGAGCATCAGAGGTAGAGGGGGGTATGTGTACAGAAGACCGGGAGGCCAAGCATGCACCAGAGCATCCCTCGGGGAATCCCCTGGTGGAGGGATTAGAGCGAAAAAACTGTCGCACTTGGTGTTTAAGGGAGAAGCAAAGAGATCGCAACAAGGAGTTCCCCACCGTGCGAAGATACGTTTCGCTACTTGAGCATTGAGGGACCACTCGTACGGGGAGAGAATGGTGCGAATGAGCTTGTCCGCAAGGATGTTGGACCGACCCGGAATATGCGTTGCGATGAGAAAGCGGTTGGAGGAGATCACCCATTCCCACACTCTCATGGTTTCCCGACAAAGGGTAAGACCTGGTTCCCCCCTGTTTGTTGATGTACCAGACCACTGACATGTTGTCTGATTGAATCGCAATTGTTCCCAGGGGAAGAAAGGCCTGCAGTGCTTGCAACGCCAAGAGCACGGCCCTCATCTCCAGAACATTGATATGCAGGGAGGTCTCTGAGTCGTTCCACGTGCCTTGGACCGTCCGTCCCGCAAAATGCCCCCCCCACCCGAGGCGAGATGCGTCCGTGGTCACTGTGGCAAGGGGGGGAGATGCACAAAAGGGGCGGCCTCCTTGGAGATCCTTTGAATGGAGCCACCACAAAAGAGACCGCTTGCAAGCCTTGCTGATTGCAATGGGGTGATGCAGGGGAAGAGAAATGTAAGACCATTGTACTTGAAGTGTCCACTGAAGTACCCGCATGTTCAGGCGGGCGAGCGGGAGAAGAGAAATCGCTGCCGCCATGGACCCTAGTGCCCTCAGGACCAATTCCACCGGAACTGAGCTGGAGTGGAGAATGGCCCGCACCTGGTGTCGTAGATTCCGAATTCTGTCGGTTGTGAGGAAGGCTCTTAACTTCCTTGTGTCTAACCTGGCACCTATGAAATCTATCAGTTGAGTAGGGGCCAGGTTGGACTTTGCTGCGTTTATTGTGATACCTAGCCAGGGAGCTAGCTGAAGAAAGGAGTCCCTTGCCAAAGATAGTAGATGCCTTGTTGGGGCGGTGAGAAGCCAGTCGTCCAGGTACGGAAAGACCTGCACCCCCTGAAGCCTCAGGTGGGCCGCAACCACTGCTAATACTTTGGTGAACACCCTGGGGGCTGTGGTGAGACCAAAGGGAAGGACCCTGAACTGGTAGTGACTGGCTCCCAGCCGGAAGCGAAGAAACCTCCTGGACCGTCTGTCCATTAGTATGTGGTAGTACGCATCCTTGAGGTCTATGGAGCACATCCAGTGATTCTCTCCCAGAAGGGGGAGGATAGATTGTAAGGTGACCATCCGGAACTTCTCCTTGGGAACTGCCAGGTTTAATAGGGACAGATCTAAAATGGGTCTTAGGTCCCCCGTCTTTTTTGGCACTAAAAAGAACCTGGAGTAGAACCCTGATCCGATCTGGTCTGGGGGGACGGGCTGGATGGCTCTTTTCCTCAGCAGATAGCCAATTTCTGCTGAAGCGGCCTCCCTCTGATCGGGTGGAACGTCGGGGAGGGATTTTGGTTTCGGGACGTGGAGAAAGGGGATTTTGTATCCTCTGGATATAATACAGAGGACCCAGCGGTCTGTTGTTATGGACTCCCATGCCGCTAGGTGCTCCGAAAAACGTCCCCCGACTGCCTCCAGAGTGGAGCAGTTGGGCAACCCCTCAGGGTTGCTGCGCGGGCCGCTCAGAGAAAGGTTCTCTGGACCCGAAATTCCTGGGAGCCCCTCTGCCCCTGGGGCGGCGTCCGCCCTGTCCTCCTCTACCACAGAAGGACTGGTTGTCCGGAGCGGGTTGGGATTGCTGCGACTTCCGGAACCACATCTTCTTCTGGCCCTTTTGGTTCCTAGAGTAGGACCTATGGGGCACAGAGAAGCGGACTCCAACGGCAGACAGCGTCTTCCCGTCCTTCTCGCTCTGGACCAAGGTGTCGCAAACCGTCTTGCCAAAAAGGGCAGAACCATCAAAGGGGGCGTTCGCAAAGGACGCCTTGAAGGGCTCTGTGAAATCGCAATGGCGGAGCCAGGCCTGGCGTCTCGTGACTAGGCCTACTCCTGCAGCTCTAGCGGCTCCTTCAGTAGCGTGGGAAAGCAACCGCATAGAGGTATTTGTAACAGACAGAAGAGTGGCCATACAGGTGGAGTGCAACAGTTTGTCCTCCTCCGACATGGACTCTGGGGGGGATGCAGCGTATTCTTTAATAAGATCGCGCTGCATCCTAATAACATGTGCCAGATAGTTGAGCGCCCTCACTGAGAAGGTCGCTGAACTAAACATTCGCTTCCCCAAGCGGTCCATCGTCAGAGACTCCTTGCTCGGAGGATGTACTGAGGGACTCTCCTGGGCGAGTTCCCTCTTGGTGGCTGCTGCCGTCAACATGGCATCTACCGGAGAACCCTTACTCCAGTGGGCACGGTCAGCAGGGGGGCTGAGAATCCTGTCAGGCCTTTTGGGGATTGGCTCCACGGTGTCCGGTTCCTTCCATGCCCTGGTGGTAATAAGGTCCACCAGGGGGTCAGCAGGAGGGGACACCCAAGAGGTAGAGGGGCCCGCTTCGAATGCCTCCAAGAACACGGACTCGTCCGAAGACTTTGGGGCAGACCACCCACCTCTTATACGAAGCATTTCCATGATGTCTCCAAAGGAGACATCCTCGGGGGGTGATCTTGGGGAGCCTTCCCCTTCCTCCAAGTCTGTGTCTTCAGTTAAAGACTCGGGGGAGTCTATGTGCCTCCTTTTACACGTGTGCTTGCAAGGTGCCTCCTCGAGGGGGGGGGGTCTGTCCGAGAAGCCCTCGCAAACAGTGTCTAGTTCCACAGGAACTGCTTGGGGCATCGAAACGGGCTGTCCCAGTGGCCGGGTGATGGAAGCCTGACCCAGAGCAGATGGAGTGCGGGACGGCGCCGAAGCAAGTGCCGGGGGTCCGGAAGCCCTCAACAGAGCCCTCTCCACTACATCAAAATCCGAAGGGGAGCCGGCCTCGACCAAAGGATCAGACAGTCGGCTCCCCCTCGGATCCGAGGAGTGGATCGGAGCCGGCGCTGAGCCTCTCTGATTCGAGGGACCAGTGTGCTCCGATACGGACGGCGCCGAAGGCACACTGAGTCCCTCGGATCCGAAACTTGGGCCAAGGCTCCGAGAGGTCGGATCCAACACACTCGAGGGCAGGGTCAGATCCGAAGTAGCCAGTACTATCGGAGCCGACCCACCCCCGGCTCCAAAGCTGCCCGGCTCCGAGCGCTCCTAACCCGGGTAGCGGGTCGGAGAAGCAGCTATGGGCTTGAAAAAAGGGGTCGAGCTCCCCCCCAGGGGGGGGGGGGCAGGAGCACTCCCATCTGCATCTGGGCCTGGATGAACCTGCGCATCATCCGGTCCAGATCGGCGTCAGAAAGACTATAAGTCGACCTCGAAGAGGCTACCGAGGTAGGCCTGGAGTACCGCCTCGATAGCCTCGAAGGAGGTCGGGTCTCTTCCTCCTCAGGTCCCGGTGAAAAGGTCGGGGACCGGAGCAGAGGAGGAGGAGAGCCAGTAGCTAGACAGGCCGGAGGAGAAGCCCGCTTAGCCGGCGGGGCCGAGACGGAGGTCTCGGCCCGCCGCTTGTGGTGCTTCTCTCTCCGGTCCTTCTTCCTAGCTTCCCTGTCCTCCGAACCCTTAGAGGGAGTTTGAGTCCCGGGAGGAAGAGCAGGAGCAGGTAGGGCAGGTACCGCAGGACCGGTAACTACCAACGGGGCGGAGGCCGAAGCAGAGTCCGGGGGTAAAAGTCCCGCCAAGACCAGCTTCGACCTCCGCTCCTTCAATGCCCTGGGGTTGAACCCTGCACAGATTGGACATCCAGAAGTGAGGTGTTCAACCCCAAGGCATCGAACGCACCGAGTGTGGCCATCAGCAGGGGACAGCTTATGGCCACACTCGGAGCACTTCAAGAAAATCGCCTTTAGGGCTTCTGACATTTTTTTTTTTTTTTTTTTTTTTACAGAAAAAAAAAAAAAAAAATTAACAAGTTAACCAAAGTTAACTACCCAGTCACACTACAGGCCCCGAAGACCACGCACACACAACTACGCTACCAGCGAGGGGAGGGAATTACAAAAAAAAAATTTTTAGTAATTTAACTAAAAATAGTTTAAATGGGTGGGAAACCTAAAACTTTCACACAAAGGTACTATTAAAAGATCAAAAAAAAAACCCTTAGTAATTAATTCAATTTCCACTTTGCTGTAGGAGCTCAAAGATCAAGCTGTCACCATGAACGCGGCAAACTAGATCTGAGGTCATCTAGGGAGAGCAGGGCATTATGGGTGAGGGGAGGAGCTAGGAGCTCGGATCCATAGCTGGATAAACCATGCCGGTTCGGATCCGATATCGGATCCATACCCACAGGTTGCTGACAAATGAATCTCCTACTTCAGATCTTGTCCTTCCCAATGGAAGTGTTCCGTCAAGGTATGCAAGGTTTCCCCGAAAGAAAAATCCTCTGGGGGAGATACAGAAGGAATGGACTGCTCTGGGGGAGATACAGAAGGAATGGACTGCTCTGCATCAGAATCTTCAAAGGGAGAGTACGAGTGCTCCTCTTCATCAGAATGTTCTGAAATAATGGAGCCCTGGTTAGAAGAGGGAGAATCTTCCTCCACTCTGGGTCTCTTGTTCGGAGGGGGTTGGGAACCCCTGATAAGAGTAATTAAATCCTCAGCCATTTTGAGCATCTGCTTTTTAGGCATGGGGCCTGGAGATGGGCCTTGTGCAACAGGCCTCTTGGGATGCATGGCTGATTTGGATTTCGTAAAGGCCTTAATGGAAAAGGAAGATGACGGTCTGAAGACACCATGGGTGGAAGTGGACCTGTCCACATTAAGAGGCTCAACACTCACAATGGCTTCGGTAGCTGTAGTCAGGGTATGGCCAAGGTACCTGCGGTAGTTACAGAAGACACCGCCAGAGAAGTGTCGTCGGTAGTCAGGGGCTGCGTAGGCGCCTTGCTGAGAACCGGACCACGTGTAGCCGGTTTTGGTGTGGTGTCGGTCTTTGTCCTTGCGTTTTTTGGACAAAACGGTAGTCGGAGTCTCAGACGACATTTTATAATCAAAAGCTTTACCAAAAAAGTGCTGGGCGAACTCCGCCCGACGCTTAACAGTGCGTTTATTGAAAGTAGCACAAAAGTGACAGCCCGAGACGTCGTGGTCTGGGCCTAAACAAGGTATACAGAGGGAATGGAAATCCTTATGCGGTATTTGCTTCTCACAAGAAATACAATTGTTAACTTTGTCTGACATCAGTCTGAGGCAAGAAAAGTTTCCCCAACGGGGTACTTAGCTTTAAGAAGACTTCGGTTTCCAAATTTTCGTAATTTCAGGAGCTGGCCGACCGGCACTTGCGAACTGCTTCTGCTTCGGGCATCGTGCGGCAAAAAAGACTGGAGAAAATGGCGTCGGCTGTGACTTATATACCCCTGTCGCACTGACGTCAGGAAAGAAAGCGACGACAACCGACGCCGGACCTGGACTTTGGAATTCGGCCAACCGAGGGCCCGCCTGACGGCAGGAGAATGACTGCAGCTGTATGCACGATGAACATCTGAAAATGCACAGATCCCACAGAGAATCAAATACTTCCTGTAGTTGGGCCTTATGGGGATATGTAGATATGCACCATTGATGTCCAAAGTGGCCAGAAATGCCTGAGGCATTAGCGGGGGGGAAGAGAGTCTGGAGCGTAAGCATGTGAAAAGTGAGTACTTGTAGAAAAGGGCTGAGGTGGGAGAGATCCGGAATTGGTCTCCATGGGCCATCTTTCCTTGGGATTAGGAAAAGTCTTGAGTAAAAGCACTTTCCTTTTTTCTGACAGAGGGACAGGTTGGACAGTCCCTTGAGAGAGGAGGCTAAGATGGTCTGGAAAAGGGGGAGCTGATGCTTTGGTGGCTGTTGGATGCCTCTTAAGGAGGGAGGAATGACCCAAGTCATGAAGTACCCCTTTTCTATAATAGACAAAACCCACTTGTCTGAGGTAATGCTTTGCCAGACGGAAAGACAGTGACAGAGTCTTTGGGATAGGGAATGGAATCTGGAGGGATGAAGGGGAAGGCAGGTAGTCACGGACTACCTGCCCTGTCACTGAGGTTTCTGAACTGGAGTCTGAGCAAGCCTGGAAGGAGGCTGCTGCTTCCTGGAGCTCTATATGCTCCTAGAATGAGGGGTAGGAGCAGAATGTTTCCTGATGAATTGTGTCTTGGCGGGATAATTCTAATGGAATTTAGGAATTAGAGAGACAAATGTTTTAAGTCTTGTAATTCCTTACCCTTCTGCTGGAGGGTTTGAAAAGCTCTCTCACTTTACTCCAAAAAGGGCAGAATTGTCCAGGGGGTGCATTCAGAAGTTTAGCCTCGATATCATCAGGTAGGGGTTGGAGTCTCAGCCAAGAATACTTAAGCACTGAGGCAGAATCTGCAGATCTGGCAGAGGCCTCTGCGGCATCATAGCTGCATCTGACAGTGTTCTTGTCACTTGAGAGGACAAGGAGATGAGGCTAGATATTTGAGCCTTAGAAGGCAAGTCTAGGAGATGAGCCAAAAGTTTAGAAACCTGAGTCAAATGGGCCAGGGCATACTTAGACATGTGTGTCTGGTAGTTAACTGCCCTAAAAACTAAAGTGGCAGAGATGTATACTTTTTTACCAATGCGCTCCACGCTCTTCCTGTCCTTACCAGTGGGAAGGACAGAGGTGGAGGGAAGTAATCTGGAAGGTTTATCTGCAGAGACTGAAACTGTGGCAGGGTCTGCAACAGGGCATTTAATCAGAAATTTGGCCCCTTCTGGGATCTTATAAAACCTGTCAGGCCTACTAGGGGCAGGTGGTTGGGATTCATGGTTTTTAGAATCTGCACTGAAGGCATCCAAAATGGCTGGTAAGACTAGAGGGATGGCAGAAAGTAAAGGGGTGTCCATTTGTAAGAGTTCATACCACTTTTGAACCTCAGACATTTCAGTGGAATACCATTTAAAAAACTCTCATTTTAGTGATAGTTTCACCAAAGGTGAGGTCCTCTCCTGGACAGTCTACCTCAGCAGAGTCCTCCTCGGGGGAGGCATACCCAAGAGGGGAAGGCATCTGAGAGGCACAGGAAAGAAGTCTTCTCAAGAGGAACCTCTGAAGAGTCCTCAGCTTCAACAGGAAGAGGATCTTTTGTCTGAGGCCTAGGACTGACAACTGGAGGGGCAGCAGTCAGAGAAGGCTTAAGGGCCATGAAGACATTAAATAAGCTTTGACAGAAAGCTTGCCAATCAGGCAGGCTTTCTGAAGGAGGAGAGACATGTTTTGTCTTTTGTTTCCTTTTTAAGGAAGAGGTAGGCCTGGAGGGTGTAGGGCCAAAGGAGGGCCTAGGTTCAGACCGTTCTAAAAGCATTGGAAGGACCAGGTCTGAATGTCCACTGCGAGCCGAGGTTGCCCCTTGTCATCAGTGCCCGATATCTGCAAAACCTTCACAGACGTCCTTTCAGCCCCAAGTTCTGTGGCCTCTAGAACGGCATCCGCTATACCTAACTCGGCTGGTTCCGTATATTCTCCAGGCAAACATCAGCCACAGTGGGAACATCAGGTGGAGGACGTGCAGCAGTAGGTTCAGGCCTGGAAACTCTGGCCTTTTTTGGTAGCTCAACGGTCTAACGGATGGCCCTTCCATCACCAGAGTGAGACATTTAAGACACTGGTTTTCTAAGTAGATGTTTAGGGGGTGCAGAAGGCTGTGAAGAGTCTTAGGAATGAAGGCCTGACAAATCGCACAGGTTTTATGGTCGTGGTTGGGTCCTAGGCAGAGGTCATGGGCATCCATATTTGGGATCTGACAGCTGCACCTACACTTTTCCTTTCCTGGATGACATGAACCTAAGCAGGTATGCAGTGACCAAAAAAAAAAGAAAATGGACCCAACGGGGTACTTGTCAAATTTGAATATTCACTGGCAGAGATGGCATGAAGACCTGATGTTCGACTGTCAGCACAAGAGTTCTGAGGAAAGGTACATGCAAGACATCACTTATGGCAGTCAGACGTCCCTTGCAGTGACTAAAGCTTTTATACATGGATGTTTGGGTAGCTAAGCAGAGGATAACCCAAAGGTTATGAATACTGCAACCTGGGAATAGAATGACGTCTGTTAGTATCCTCTTTCCTGAGGATACACAAAAAGGGAAGGAAAGCACTCCCCTACCTCCTTAGTACCAAAAGAGGATGACTCATCACCTGAAGCAAGAGGTAATGTCACACTATCCTTCCTGAGGAGGTGCAGATTTAACAAGCAGTGCTCCTCCCAACATTAACCATTTGTGGTTTTGGTCATCTCAGCTTAATTTTTTTTTTATTCAAACGCAGATTAGTTTGACACCTCTGTACCTAATTTTGCAAGCATTGCAAATATATCTGATGCATCTAAATGAACGAATACCCGCTTGCTGATTCTTTTGGTCAAGGCTTGCTTCTTGCTTGGCCTCTAGCTTATGTGCATGTCTTCCAGAAAGGTGTATCTGTACTATAAAACTGTGGGAGCCTGCTGGATTTTAAGCAGTTGCTATACTACCTGCTGGAGCTCTCCTTAGCCAGACTGATGCAATAACCATGGAATATCCCCTCACAGTGACAGCTAACATTACTGTAATTACTACATACTCAGACACCACAATTTGTTTTACACTGAAGACTGCAGACAGCCTTCATGTTTTTTGGTACACTACACAAATGGGCTTCAAACCACTTCAAATGGTAACCCCATTTCCACACTACAAATACATGTACCTTGGCTTTACTTTACAGTAATCATGGTCAACACCGCACTGACCTAGTGGTTTCTAAAGTTTCCACCCAGCTCAAAGCCACTTACGCCTCTTCAAATCACTTTGCCCAAAAAGCTACAGAGGTCCTTCAAAACATGTTCTCATACCCAGACTACAATATGCACTCCCCATCATCCCCTACACTTCGTACCACAATATCAGCAAAAATAGCCTCTTCCCCATCTAGAACATTCATTACAGAAGGCCACCTGGTTCCCAGTTACAAAGCAATCTGCCTTTCTTTCTTCACTTACATTTAAAATTCTGAATAACTTTTGCCTATACTTAAAACTACACATCAAATCCTCCACATGCATTCTCAGAAGTCATGACAAAGGTGCATTAACACTAATCAGACCCTATTTTGGACATGCATCTAGAGAAAAAAACTTAAGCAAAATAATCCCTGCTAACTGAACAACCTTTGCTGAGACGAGGATCATTCTGCACCCCAACTGAAAGGCTTTCTGAAGAACCTGGAGCATCAGAGGTAGAGGGGTATGTGTACAGAAGACCGGGAGGCCAAGCATGCACCAGAGCATCCTCGGGAATCCTGGTGGAGGGATTAGGAAAAAACTGTCGCACTTGGTGTTTAAGGGAGAAGCAAAGAGATCGCAACAAGGAGTTCCCCACCGTGCGAAGATCGTTCGCTACTTGAGCATTGAGGACCACTGTGACGGGAGAGAATGGTGCGAATGAGCTTGTCCGCAAGGATGTTGGACCGACCGAATATGCGCTGCGATGAGAAAGCGGTTGGAGGAGATCACCCATTCCCACACTCTCATGGTTTCCCGACAAAGGGTAAGACCTGGTTCCCCTGTTTGTTGATGTACCAGACCACTGACATGTTGTCTGATTGAATCGCAATTGTTCCCAGGAAGAAAGGCCTGCAGTGCTTGCAACGCCAAGAGCACGGCCCTCATCTCCAGAACATTGATATGCAGGAGGTCTCTGAGTCGCTCCACGTGCCTTGGACCGTCCGTCCAAAATGCCCCCACCCGAGGCGAGATGCGTCCGTGGTCACTGTGGCAAGGGGGGGAGATGCACAAAAGGGGCGGCCTCCTTGGAGATCCTTTGAATGGAGCCACCACAAAAGAGACCGCTTGCAAGCCTTGCTGATTGCAATGGGGTGATGCAGGGGAAGAGAAATGTAAGACCATTGTACTTGAAGTGTCCACTGAAGTACCCGCATGTTCAGGCGGCGCCGGAGAAGAGAAATCGCTGCCGCCATGGACCCTAGTGCCCTCAGGACCAATTCCACCGGAACTGAGCTGGAGTGGAGAACGGCCCGCACCTGGTGTCGTAGATTCCGAATTCTGTCGGTTGTGAGGAAGGCTCTTAACTTCCTTGTGTCTAACCTGGCACCTATGAAATCTATCAGTTGAGTAGGGGCCAGGTTGGACTTTGCTGCGTTTATTGTGATACCTAGCCAGGGAGTTAGCTGAAGAAAGGAGTCCCTTGCCAAAGATAGTAGATGCCTTGTTGGGGCGGTGAGAAGCCAGTCGTCCAGGTACGGAAAGACCTGCACCCCTGAAGCCTCAGGTGGGCCGAACCACTGCTAATACTTTGGTGAACACCCTGGGGGCTGTGGTGAGACCAAAGGGAAGGACCCTGAACTGGTAGTGACTGGCTCCCAGCCGGAAGCGAAGAAACCTCCTGGACCGTCTGTCCATTAGTATGTGGTAGTACGCATCCTTGAGGTCTATGGAGCACATACAGTGATTCTCTCCCAGAAGGGGGAGGATAGATTGTAAGGTGACCATCCGGAACTTCTCCTTGGGAACTGCCAGGTTTAATAGGGACAGATCTAAAATGGGTCTTAGGTCCCCGTCTTTTTGGCACTAAAGAACCTGGAGTAGAACCCTGATCCGATCTGGTCTGGGGGGACGGGCTGGATGGCTCTTTTCCTCAGCAGATAGCCAATTTCTGCTGAAGCGGCCTCCCTCTGATCGGGTGGAACGCCGGGAGGGATTTTGGTTTCGAAGTGGAGAAAGGGATTTTGTATCCTCTGGATATAATACAGAGGACCCAGCGGTCTGTTGTTATGGACTCCCATGCCGCTAGGTGCTCTGAAAACGTCCCCGACTGCCTCCAGAGTGGAGCAGTTGGGCAACCCTCAGGGTTGCTGCGCGGGCCGCTCAGAGAAAGGTTCTCTGGACCCGAAATTCCTGGGAGCCCCTCTGCCCTGGGGCGGCGTCCGCCCTGTCCTCCTCTACCACAGAAGGACTGGTTGTCCGGAGCGGGTTGGGATTGCTGCGACTTCCGGAACCACATCTTCTTCTGGCCCTTTTGGTTCCTAGAGTAGGACCTATGGGGCACAGAGAAGCCGGACTCCAACGGCAGACAGCGCCTTCCCGTCCTTCTCGCTCTGGACCAAGGTGTCGCAAACCGCCTTGCCAAAAAGGGCAGAACCATCAAAGGCGTTAGCAAAGGGCGCCTTGAAGGGCTCTGTGAAATGCAATGGCGGAGCCAGGCCTGGCGTCTCGTGACTAGGCCTACTCCTGCAGCTCTAGCGGCTCCTTCAGTAGCGTGGGAAAGCAACCGCATAGAGGTATTTGTAACAGACAGAAGAGTGGCCATACAGGTGGAGTGCAACAGTTTGTCCTCCTCCGACATGGACTCTGGGGGGGATGCAGCGTATTCTTTAATAAGATCGCGCTGCATCCTAATAACATGTGCCAGATAGTTGAGCGCCCTCACTGAGAAGGTCGCTGAACTAAACATTCGCTTCCCCAAGCGGTCCATCGTCAGAGACTCCTTGCTCGGAGGATGTACTGAGGGACTCTCCTGGGCGAGTTCCCTCTTGGTGGCTGCTGCCGTCAACATGGCATCTACCGGAGAACCCTTACTCCAGTGGGCACGGTCAGCAGGGGGGCTGAGAATCCTGTCAGGCCTTTTGGGGACTGGCTCCACGGTGTCCGGTTCCTTCCATGCCCTGGTGGTAATAAGGTCCACCAGGGGGTCAGCAGGAGGGGACACCCAAGAGGTAGAGGCCCGCTTGAATGCCTCCAAGAACACGGACTCGTCCGAAGACTTTGGGGCAGACCACCCACCTCTTATCTGGCATTTCCATGATGTCTCCAAAGGAGACATCCTCGGGGTGATCTTGGGAGCCTTCCCCTTCCTCCAAGTCTGTGTCTTCAGTTAAAGACTCGGGGGAGTCTATGTGCCTCCTTTTACACGTGTGCTTGCAAGGTGCCTCCTCGAGGGGGTCTGTCCGAGAAGCCCTCGCAAACAGTGTCTAGTTCCACAGGAACTGCTTGGGGCATCAAACGGGCTGTCCCAGTGGCCGGGTGATGGAAGCCTGACCCAGAGCAGATGGAGTGCGGGACGGCGCCGAAGCAAGTGCCGGGGGTCCGGAAGCCCTCAACAGAGCCCTCTCCACTACATCAAAATCCGAGCGAGCCGGCCTCGACCAAAGGATCAGACAGTCGGCTCCCCTCGATCCGAGGAGTGGATCGAGCCGGCGCTGAGCCCTCTGATTCGAGGGACCAGTGTGCTCCGATCGGACGGGCGCCGAAGGCACACTGAGTCCCTCGGATCCAAACTTGGGCCAAGGCTCCGAGGTCGGATCCAACACACTCGAGGGCAGGGTCAGATCCGGCAGCCAGTACTATCGAGCCGACCCACCCCGCTCCAAAGCTGCCCGGCTCAGCTCCTAACCCGGTAGCGGGTCGGAGAAGCAGCTATGGGCTTGAAAAAGGGTCGAGCTCCCCAGGGGCAGGAGCACTCCCATCTGCATCTGGGCCTGGATGAACCTGCATCATCCGTCCAGATCGGCGCCAGAAAGACTATAAGTCGAGCCTCGAAGAGGCTACCGAGGTAGGCCTGGAGTACCTCGATAGCCTCGGGGAGGTCGGGTCTCTTCCTCCTCAGGTCCCGTGAAAAGGTCGGGACCGGAGCAGAGGAGGAGGAGAGCCAGTAGCTAGAGAGGCGGAGGAGAAGCCCGCTTAGCCGGCGGGGCCGAGACGGAGGTCTCGCCCGCCGTGGTGCTTCTCTCTCCGATCCTTCTTCCTAGCTTCCTGTCCTCCGAACCCGTGAGGGAGTTTGAGTCCCGGGAGGAAGAGCAGGAGCAGGTAGGGCAGGTACCGCAGGACCGTAACGGGCGGAGGCCGGGCAGAGTCCGGGGTAAAAGTCCCGCCAAGACCAGCCGACCTCCGCTCCTTCAATGCCCTGGGGTTGAACCCTGCACAGATTGGACATCCAGAAGTGAGGTGTTCAACCCCAAGCATCGAGCACCAGTGTGGCCATCAGCAGGGGACAGCTTATGGCCACACTCGGAGCACTTCAAGAAAATCGCCTTTAGGGCTTCTGACATTTTTTTTTTTTACAGAAAAAAAAAAAAAAAAATTAACAAGTTAACCAAAGTTAACTACCCAGTCACACTACAGGCCCCGAAGACCACGCACACACAACTACGCTACCAGCGAGGGGAGGGAATTACAAAAAAAAAATTTTTAGTAATTTAACTAAAAATAGTTTAAATGGGTGGGAAACCTAAAACTTTCACACAAAGGTACTATTAAAAGATCAAAAAAAAAACCCTTAGTAATTAATTAAATTTCCACTTTGCTGTAGGAGCTCAAAGATCAAGCTGTCACCATGAACGCGGCAAACTAGATCTGAGGTCATCTAGGGAGAGCAGGGCATTATGGGTGAGGGGAGGAGCTAGGAGCTCGGATCCATAGCTGGATAAACCATGCCGGTTCGGATCCGATATCGGATCCATACCCACAGGTTGCTGACAAATGAATCTCCTACTTCAGATCTTGTCCTTCCCAATGGAAGTGTTCCGTCAAGGTATGCAAGGTTTCCCCGAAAGAAAAATCCTCTGGGGGAGATACAGAAGGAATGGACTGCTCTGCATCAGAATCTTCAAAGGGAGAGTACGAGTGCTCCTCTTCATCAGAATGTTCTGAAATAATGGAGCCCTGGTTAGAAGAGGGAGAATCTTCCTCCACTCTGGGTCTCTTGTTCGGAGGGGGTTGGGAACCCCTGATAAGAGTAATTAAATCCTCAGCCATTTTGAGCATCTGCTTTTTAGGCATGGGGCCTGGAGATGGGCCTTGTGCAACAGGCCTCTTGGGATGCATGGCTGATTTGGATTTCGTAAAGGCCTTAATGGAAAAGGAAGATGACGGTCTGAAGACACCATGGGTGGAAGTGGACCTGTCCACATTAAGAGGCTCAACACTCACAATGGCTTCGGTAGCTGTAGTCAGGGTATGGCCAAGGTACCTGCGGTAGTTACAGAAGACACCGCCAGAGAAGTGTCGTCGGTAGTCAGGGGCTGCGTAGGCGCCTTGCTGAGAACCGGACCACGTGTAGCCGGTTTTGGTGTGGTGTCGGTCTTTGTCCTTGCGTTTTGGACAAAGCGGTAGTAGTCTCAGGCGACATTTTATAATCAAAAGCTTTACCAAAAGTGCTGGGCGAACTCCGCCCGACGCTTAACAGTGCGTTTATTGAAAGTAGCACAAAGTGACAGCCGAGGCCGTGGTCTGGGCCTAAACAAGGTATACAGAGGGAATGGAAATCCTTATGCGGTATTTGCTTCTCACAAGAAATACAATTGTTAACTTTGTCTGACATCAGTCTGAGGCAAGAAAAGTTTCCCCAACGGGGTACTTAGCTTTAAGAAGACTTCGGTTTCCAAATTTTCGTAATTTCAGGAGCTGGCCGACCGGCACTTGCGAACTGCTTCTGCTTCGGCATCGTGCGGCAAAAAAGACTGGAGAAAATGGCGTCGGCTGTGACTTATATACCCCTGTCGCACTGACGTCAGGAAAGAAAGCGACGACAACCGACGCCGGACCTGGACTTTGGAATTGCCAACGAGGCCGCCTGACGGCAGGAGAATGACTGCAGCTGTATGCACGATGAACATCTGAAAATGCACAGATCCCACAGAGAATCAAATACTTCCTGTAGTTGGGCCTTATGGGGATATGTAGATATGCACCATTGATGTCCAAAGTGGCCAGAAATGCCTGAGGCATTAGCGGGGGGGAAGAGAGTCTGGAGCGTAAGCATGTGAAAAGTGAGTACTTGTAGAAAAGGGCTGAGGTGGGAGAGATCCGGAATTGGTCTCCATGGGCCATCTTTCCTTGGGATTAGGAAAAGTCTTGAGTAAAAGCACTTTCCTTTTTTCTGACAGAGGGACAGGTTGGACAGTCCCTTGAGAGAGGAGGCTAAGATGGTCTGGAAAAGGGGGAGCTGATCCTTTGGTGGCTGTTGGATGCCTCTTAAGGAGGGAGGAATGACCCAAGTCATGAAGTACCCCTTTTCTATAATAGACAAAACCCACTTGTCTGAGGTAATGCTTTGCCAGACGGAAAGACAGTGACAGAGTCTTTGGGATAGGGGAATGGAATCTGGAGGGGGATGAAGGGGAAGGCAGGTAGTCACGGACTACCTGCCCTGTCACTGAGGTTTCTGAACTGGAGTCTGAGCAAGCCTGGAAGGAGGCTGCTGCTTCCTGGAGCTCTATATGCTCCTAGAATGAGGGGTAGGAGCAGAATGTTTCCTGATGAATTGTGTCTTGGCGGGATAATTCTAATGGAATTTAGGAATTAGAGAGACAAATGTTTTAAGTCTTGTAATTCCTTACCCTTCTGCTGGAGGGTTTGAAAAGCTCTCTCACTTTACTCCAAAAAGGGCAGAATTGTCCAGGGGGTGCATTCAGAAGTTTAGCCTCGATATCATCAGGTAGGGGTTGGAGTCTCAGCCAAGAATACTTAAGCACTGAGGCAGAATCTGCAGATCTGGCAGAGGCCTCTGCGGCATCATAGCTGCATCTGACAGTGTTCTTGTCACTTGAGAGGACAAGGAGATGAGGCTAGATATTTGAGCCTTAGAAGGCAAGTCTAGGAGATGAGCCAAAAGTTTAGAAACCTGAGTCAAATGGGCCAGGGCATACTTAGACATGTGTGTCTGGTAGTTAACTGCCCTAAAAACTAAAGTGGCAGAGATGTATACTTTTACCAATCCGCCCCATGCTCTTTCTGTCCTTACCAGTGGGAAGGACAGAGGTGGAGGGAAGTAATCTGGAAGGTTTATCTGCAGAGACTGAAACTGTGGCAGGGTCTGCAACAGGGCATTTAATCAGAAATTTGGCCCCTTCTGGGATCTTATAAAACCTGTCAGGCCTACTAGGGGCAGGTGGTTGGGATTCATGGTTTTTAGAATCTGCACTGAAGGCATCCAAAATGGCTGGTAAGACTAGAGGGATGGCAGAAAGTAAAGGGGTGTCCATTTGTAAGAGTTCATACCACTTTTGAACCTCAGACATTTCAGTGGAATACCATTTAAAAAACTCTCATTTTAGTGATAGTTTCACCAAAGGTGAGGTCCTCTCCTGGACAGTCTACCTCAGCAGAGTCCTCCTCGGGGGAGGCATACCCAAGAGGGGAAGGCATCTGAGAGGCACAGGAAAGAAGTCTTCTCAAGAGGAACCTCTGAAGAGTCCTCAGCTTCAACAGGAAGAGGATCTTTTGTCTGAGGCCTAGGACTGACAACTGGAGGGGCAGCAGTCAGAGAAGGCTTAAGGGCCATGAAGACATTAAATAAGCTTTGACAGAAAGCTTGCCAATCAGGCAGGCTTTCTGAAGGAGGAGAGACATGTTTTGTCTTTTGTTTCCTTTTTAAGGAAGAGGTAGGCCTGGAGGGTGTAGGGCCAAAGGAGGGCCTAGGTTCAGACCGTTCTAAAAGCATTGGAAGGACCAGGTCTGAATGTCCACTGCGAGCCGAGGTTGCCCCTTGTCATCAGTGCCCGATATCTGCAAAACCTTCACAGACGTCCTTTCAGCCCCAAGTTCTGTGGCCTCTAGAACGGCATCCGCTATACCTAACTCGGCTGGTTCCGTATATTCTCCAGGCAAACATCAGCCACAGTGGGAACATCAGGTGGAGGACGTGCAGCAGTAGGTTCAGGCCTGGAAACTCTGGCCTTTTTTGGTAGCTCAACGGTCTAACGGATGGCCCTTCCATCACCAGAGTGAGACATTTAAGACACTGGTTTTCTAAGTAGATGTTTAGGGGGTGCAGAAGGCTGTGAAGAGTCTTAGGAATGAAGGCCTGACAAATCGCACAGGTTTTATGGTCGTGGTTGGGTCCTAGGCAGAGGTCATGGGCATCCATATTTGGGATCTGACAGCTGCACCTACACTTTTCCTTTCCTGGATGACATGAACCTAAGCAGGTATGCAGTGACCAAAAAAAAGAAAATGGACCAACGGGTACTTGTCAAATTTGAATATTCACTGGCAGAGATGGCATGAAGACCTGATGTTCGACTGTCAGCACAAGAGTTCTGAGGAAAGGTACATGCAAGACATCACTTATGGCAGTCAGACGTCCCTTGCAGTGACTAAAGCTTTTATACATGGATGTTTGGGTAGCTAAGCAGAGGATAACCCAAAGGTTATGAATACTGCAACCTGGGAATAGAATGACGTCTGTTAGTATCATCTTTCCTGAGGATACACAAAAAGGGAAGGAAAGCACTCCCCTACCTCCTTAGTACCAAAAGAGGATGACTCATCACCTGAAGCAAGAGGTAATGTCACACTATCCTTCCTGAGGAGGTGCAGATTTAACAAGCAGTGCTCCTCCCAACATTAACCATTTGTGGTTTTGGTCATCTCAGCTTAATTTTTTTTTTATTCAAACGCAGATTAGTTTGACACCTCTGTACCTAATTTTGCAAGCATTGCAAATATATCTGATGCATCTAAATGAACGAATACCCGCTTGCTGATTCTTTTGGTCAAGGCTTGCTTCTTGCTTGGCCTCTAGCTTATGTGCATGTCTTCCAGAAAGGTGTATCTGTACTATAAAACTGTGGGAGCCTGCTGGATTTTAAGCAGTTGCTATACTACCTGCTGGAGCTCTCCTTAGCCAGACTGATGCAATAACCATGGAATATCCCCTCACAGTGACAGCTAACATTACTGTAATTACTACATACTCAGACACCACAATTTGTTTTACACTGAAGACTGCAGACAGCCTTCATGTTTTTTGGTACACTACACAAATGGGCTTCAAACCACTTCAAATGGTAACCCCATTTCCACACTACAAATACATGTACCTTGGCTTTACTTTACAGTAATCATGGTCAACACCGCACTGACCTAGTGGTTTCTAAAGTTTCCACCCAGCTCAAAGCCACTTACGCCTCTTCAAATCACTTTGCCCAAAAAGCTACAGAGGTCCTTCAAAACATGTTCTCATACCCAGACTACAATATGCACTCCCCATCATCCCCTACACTTGCACCACAATATCAGCAAAAATAGCCTCTTCCCCATCTAGAACATTCATTACAGAAGGCCACCTGGTTCCCAGTTACAAAGCAATCTGCCTTTCTTTCTTCACTTACATTTAAAATTCTGAATAACTTTTGCCTATACTTAAAACTACACATCAAATCCTCCACATGCATTCTCAGAAGTCATGACAAAGGTGCATTAACACTAATCAGACCCTATTTTGGACATGCATCTAGAGAAAAAAACTTAAGCAAAATAATCCCTGCTAACTGAACAACCTTTGCTGAGAACTTGCACCAATTACAGAATATTTTCTTTTCTGGAAAACCTAGAACAAATCTTAAAACATATACAGTTGTACATGTTTTTGTGACGAGGGCTGGTAAATACCCCGGGTCTCATCTGTCAAAAGCTCCTTTTTAACCCCTTTCATTGACCTAATGATATAGTTCTTTCAAATGATCCCCCTTAGAATGGGAAATTCTGTAAATACATGAACAGTTCATTACAAATGGCAATACTGACTCTGTACAACATCACAAATCTTTATTATACAGTATAATATGGAAACACAAGTGGATTGACAAATTGCAGGACTGCTTTCTATCACAGCTCTCAACATCTTTGCTTAAGGATTCTGGAAAAAAAAGCAACAGCAACTGGGAGTATAAATTACCAAAATCATTTAAAATGTTCCTCTAACTCACTTAAAAGCTCCTAGAGTAACAGGTCTTGCATCAACATGCATTTTATGAATAATAAATAGTATGAAACTCGAATGTCTGGCATTAGTGAGGGATGGATACAATCCTCAGTGATTTACCAGAAGATAGAATAGTTGTGCAGAATCTTACCATACCCATAGATGTCCTTCCCTTTCATGTTGCAGTATTCTTGGCGTGGGATTTCCTGCCTTCAGGTGACCCATGTGTCGACACCTACACAAAAGCTTCAGCTTGGCTGTTGCAGCTGTGTAGGACGTCACACGTTGGGACCATAAACCAGGGACACTATGTGTGACGTCTGCACGCATAAACCAGGGACGCTGTGTGAGACGTCTGCACGCACAATCCTCATAAAGTACAGTTTTGTACCTACCATAAATGTAGATGTTCGAGGATTCCCTTGCTGCAGTCCTGACTATTGGGCCAGTCGGTGACCGACGCCATTTCAGTCTTTTCTTGCCCCAGATGTCAGAAGACCCAAAAAGACAAGTCCCAAAAACAACCTGCACCAATAAACATGTACAATATATACAGTAAAATATATACAAAAAATATAAGCATGTAAAGGCACCTACACAACCACCCTGAAACACAGAGGGAAGGAGGGAGGGGAATCCTCGAACATCTACATTTATGGTAGGTACAAAACTGTACTATGTTCTTCGTCTTCCCTTGCTGCAGTCCTGACTATTGGGTAGAATCCCAAAGCAGAGGTAAGGAGGCTGGCAAATTATAAAGTAGCAGGAGCTGACAACATGCCTTGTAAAACAGCTGTGGCAAAACCAGCTCTAGACTTAGAGTATATAGGCAGGTGATAATGCCTAGAAAAAGTATGCACTGAACTCCAAGTAGCTGCTTCCAGAATATCCCTTAGAAATGCTGTTGAAGTGGCAGTAGCCTAGTGGAATGAGGCCTAATCCCAGCTGGAACCTCTTTGCCATGATGGGAATAACAAAATGCAATGCAAAAGCCAATCCACCTAGAAATAGTTTGTTTTGACACAGGTTTGCCCTGTGAACTTAAAGCAAAAGAAACAAGTAACTGCTGAGA
Organism: Protopterus annectens; assembly: GCF_019279795.1. NCBI lineage: Eukaryota > Metazoa > Chordata > Ceratodontiformes > Protopteridae > Protopterus > Protopterus annectens. The sequence goes on along the minus strand of NC_056728.1, from coordinate 57,617,860 downwards.
CTGCCTAAAATCTTTAGTCCTGCTCAAATAATAACAATTGCCTGTGTACATCTAAAGTGTGCAAAATCTTTTCCCCTTTATTTTGAGGATCTGCAGGCAAATGAATAGTTTGGTTTAAAGCCACACTAGAAACCACCTTAGGCATAAAGGAAGGATTAGTACGTAATGATACCCTGTCCTTATGGAAAATCAAAAGGGCTCTACTGCCATAAGGGCCTGCAACTCAGACACCCTTCTTGCAGAAGTAATAGCCAACAGAAAAGCCGTCTTCCATGACAAATATTTCAATTCAGCAGTAGCTGCCTCAAAAGGTTGTAGAGTAAGTTTTTCCAACACAAAATTGAGATCCCAAGCAGGAGTAGGAGCTCTCGGTGGGGGTCTCATATTCTTTGCCCCTCTAAGAAACTGCTTGAACAAAGGATAAACAAAGGTGGGTCACAATCATAGTGAGCTGAAATTGCTGCAGCATGAATCTTTATGGAAGAGAAAGACAAACCTTTGTCCAATAACTCAGTAAGATATTGAAGAGCCACACTCAAATTAGGCTCTGAAATCTCCAAATTCTTTGCTGTACACCAAAATAAAAATCTCTTCCATTTTTCTGTGATACTCCTAGTACTAGGCCTTCTAGCTTCCATAATCACATTTAAAACTTGTTGAGGAAGCTGAGACCTTCCATGTTTCAACACAGAATATGCCAAGCTGTGAGATGGAGAGATTGAAGCTTGACATTGAGCAGATGACCGTCCTTCTGAGATAACAGACGAGGAATCAGAGGTAAAGGCCATGGAGGCTTCTTTACAAGACTCCTTAGAAGTGGGTACCAGTGTTGCCGAGGCCAATCTGGAGCTATCAAAATCATCCTTGGCCTGTCCTGTCTGACCTTTAGTAATACCTTTGGAAGAAGAGGTAGAGGTGGAAAAGCATAGACATGAAGGTTTTTCCAACTGAAAGACAGAGCATCCACTTTCCAAGCTGTGTGATGAAACCCCTTTGTGCAATACTTTGGCAGCTGGTGGTTTAGTGGAGAAGCGAACAGATCTATGTCTGGAGTTCCCCATGACACTGTCAATTTCTGAAATACATGAAGATCCAGTTTCCACTGGGGATCCATGATTTGTCTGCTTAATACATCTGCTAGGGAGTTCTGTGCTCCTGGCAGAAACCTTGCCTGAAGAGTCAGTTGCAGGCTTAACGCAGTCTCCCATAAAATCATTGCTTGCCTGCATAGAGGATAAGAATGTGTTCCCCCTTGCTTGTTGATGTACCACATGACAGTTGTGTTGTCTGTCAGAATCAACACCTGCCCTGGAAGAAATAACTCCTTGAACGCCATCAATGCAAACTGGACTGCTAACATCTCCTTCATGTTGATATGTAGATGCTGTAGTCTGGCAGGCCACTTGTCTTGTATCCACTTTCCATTTAGATGAGCTCCCCAAGCAGTGTCCGAGGCATCTGTCGTTAAAATCTGACTCGCCTCTGGCCGGGTCACAGAGAGTCCCTTGTTTAGGTGACATTCCTGAGCCCACCACAAGAATTCCTTTTGAAGGCAAGGTATTATTTGAATGACAGTGTCCAAATCTTGGCAGTGCTGTGTCCATACATTTTGAGATACCATTGCAGCTTCCTCATATGCAGTTTGGCATTGGGAAGCACCAGAATACAAGATGCCATGAACCCTAATGCTTGAAGGACTGTCCTTGCAGTCAGCACGGACTGATGAGATAGTTGATGGAAGTAAAGTGACAGACTCTTTTGTTTGTCCGGGGTTAAAAAGGCCATCTGGGCTGCTGTATTCAGTCTCACACCCAGAAAGCACATGTCTTGAGAGGGTACTAGACTGGACTTTATTTCGTTCACAGAATACCCTAGGCATCTTAGCACTGCTATGACATATTCCAGATGCTGTAGAAGGTGTTCTTTTCTTGAGCCAGAATCAGGCAGTCCAAGTAAGGATAAATTTGAATGCCTTGAAGCCTGAAGTAAGCTATCACTGGAGCCAGAACCTTTGTGAATACTCTGGGCAGTAGATAAGCCAAAGGGCAATGCAGAGAACTGATAATGAAAATCTCCAGTTCAAACCGCAGATACTTTCTGCAACTTAGCCTTATGGGCACATGAAGGTAAGCTTCCTTGAGATCCAAAGTTACCATCCAGTGATCCTTGCCCAGCAGAGGTAACAGTTGCTGTAACGTCAACATCTTGAACTTGGGAATGTCCAGATAAGTGTTGAGGATAGATAAATCCAAAATTGGTCTCCACGTGTTCCCCTTCTTTGGTACTAGGAACAGGCGAGAATAAAATCAAGCCCCTTTCTGACACAGGGACTGGCTGAATAGCCCCTATCTGGAGTAACTGAGAAACTTGCTTGAGAGCCTCTTTTCTTTGTGGAGGAGGAACATCTGGCATGCCTTTGAAAGGAGGCATTGTGTGGAAATAAAATCTGTACCCGTGATGAATGATATCCAGCACCCATCTGTCTTGAGTGATTAAATCCCAATTTTCTTTGAAAAGAGACAATCTTCCTCCCAAAGGAGCTGCCAGACGAGAGTCCACTGGCAGCTGAAAAGGCAGGTCATTGGGTCTGCTTACGAAAGGACTGACCCCTGCCCTCACCAGAAGTCTGAGCAGGTGAACTGTCTGATCTAGGCCTAAAAGAACCTTGAGCCCTGCCCCTACCACGTCTAGATCTACCCCTAGACTGGGAACCATAAGCAGGATATGTCCACCCCTTAGCAGGCCAATTTCTACTAAACTTGGAGGTTGCACCTGCAAAAATCTTTAACAGTCTGCATAGACTTAGCTTTGTCCTCCATTTTCTTTAAAACTGCTTCCACAGGCGGTCCAAACAACACATCAGACTGTAAAGGAGCATCCAAAATCCTGGTCTTAACATGCTCAGCTAAAGTCTGATCCTTCAACCATGCATGTCTGCGAAGAACAGAACTAGTAGCAGCCACCCTCGAGGAGGCCTGAACAGCATCAAAACCACACTGCAAAGAATGCTTACCCACTTGTTCAGACACATGAACCAAATCCAGCAATTCTTTACACTCAATACCTTCCGCCAAAGCATCCACCTTAGATTTCAATTGTGAAAGGAGATAATTCTGATATTTCAGCATATGAAATTGACAATTCAACGCCCTCATGGCTAGAGTGGAAGAAGTATATACTTTCTTACCCCACCTATCCAAAGCCCTTGCCTCTTTATCAGAGGGTACAGGATTTTTAACAACAGAAGCTTTAACACCTTTAGGCCCCTGAGAAACAGTTTCTGGGTCCTGGGACTCTTAAACAAATACTTATGAGCGGGCACCCTATAATACCTATCAGGCTTAACAGGAGCAGGAGGCAAGGAATCAGGGTTCAGAGAAGCCTCTGCAAAACATCCTCCACCACATTCAACACAGGAGGAATAGCTAAGGGCCTATGCTGAGGCAAAACAAGAATTCCCTAAGCCTTTTTCTGGAGTCAGAGTAATCTTGGCCTTCCCATTTAAAATGCTCCCTCATGGAGTGAAGAGTCTCTGAAAATGAAAAATCCTCAGGAGGAGAAGCTGAAGGAGTGGAATCATCCACATCAGAATCAGAATAAGCAGGAAACTCTTGCAAGTCTTCCACAGAAGACTCTGAAGCCTGTGAACACTGTTCAAAACTATCAAACTCCTGTTCCACCCTAGGCCTCTTATCAGGTGGGGCATAGAACCTCTAATCAGAGTAATCAAATCTTCAGCCATTTTAAGCATATGTTTCTTAGGCACAGAGCCGAAATGCTAGGAGAAGCCCCACAGAAGCTGAACTTGGCCTTCCTCTAAAAGAAGCTCTGGAAACAGAAGGAGAGGCCCTAACTACCTTGGGAAGAGAGGGAAGAACAGTTACCGGAGAAGCCCCTCAGCCTGGCCTACTTCCTGAGAGGGCACATCCTGTAACAGTAAAGTATCTGCCTGAGACTCCATAGAGACTCCTGGCAAAACCGCTGGCTCCCTGAGCCTTCTAAAGGACCGACGTCCGGGACTACCGTTCCTCACCCTAGACTTCACTGTTTTGTCCTTGCGCTTCTTAGATGAAGCAGGCGTCGGAGCATCCGTCGGCATAGTATAATTGCAACGCTTCCCAAACACTAACCTAGCACAATCAAGCCTCCTCTTAATAGTGCGCTTATTAAATCTAGCACAAGAGCGGCAACCAACAACGTCGTGCTCAGGCCCTAAACAAGGTATACACAATGTATGATAATCCCTATGCGGTATCTGCTTCCCACAAGAAATACAGTTATTCACTTTTTCTGACATCCGGTAATATACTGAGGCAAGAAAAAAACCAAAATGTTCCCCAACGGGGGTTAGTTACCAACTCTGTACTCGGTCTGAAACTCCGGTTTCGGAAAATCTCAGAACGCCAACCTGCACTCGCAAAATTGCTTCTGCATCGGACCATGCGGCAAAAAAGACTGAGGAAATGACGTCGGTCATGCGCATTAGTACCCTGACGTACTGACGTCAGTCTAAGCGCCATGACCGGCGCTCTGGTATTCGGGCCGACTGGGACGCGGACTATACCCAATAGTCAGGACTGCAGCAAGGGAAGACGAAGAACATCTTGAAGCTAAGCAGGTAAAGTAGATGGCCCAACAGGATAGGCTGCCAAAGGAGACATGTATAATGCCCTGGGTCTCTTCTGTAATGGAGAGAGGCATCAGGGAGCAGTTAGACTGGTAGTGTCAGTTTGAGGGAATGGTGGGAAGGAATACTGCAACATGGAAGAGAAGGACATCTACTGTTATGGCAAGATTTTACACAACTATTCAATGTCCTATTCCTATGTTGCAGTATTCTTGGTGTGGGAGAGTACCACAGCTTAGTTTGATGAAAGGGTGGTGGATGCAGAAGATGATTCCACAAAGCCTTGTAAGATTGCCCTGGCAAATCCTGTGCGTGCTTTGGAAATTTGGTCCAGTTTGTAATGTTTGGTGAAAGTGTGTATAGTGGAACATGTAGCTGCTTCCATAATGGAGTGTCCATGCCTTTTTGGAAGGCCTTGGAAGTGGCCACTGCTCTTATGGAGTGTGTCATAACCCCAACTGGAGGTGTTTTTCCTTGGTGAGTAGCAGAAAATGATTGCCTTTCTGTTTGGTGACTGCCTTGCCCAAAGCCATGGTGTGGAAAGATACAAAAAGAGTTGTTTGGATTTCTTAATGTCTTTAGTTTGTCCAGGTAAAATCTCAGTTGCCTGTGGACATCTAGGGAGTGGAGTATCTTCTCTCCTTGGATAGAGGGAGAGGGGAAAAAATTGGGTACGTGAATGGATTGATTTAGAAATAAGTCGTTGACTACCTTGGGCATGAAGGAAGGGTTAGTTCTCAGGGTCACCCTGTCCTTATGAAAAATGGTGTAAGGTGAGCATGCCATTAAGGCTTGTAGCTCGGAAACCCTTCTGGCAGAGGTAACAGCCACTAACAGTACTGTTTTCCAAGTACAAAACTGTAGAGAGGCTGTATAAGCTGGTTCGAAGTGGGGCTGGGTGAGTTTTTCCAGGATGAAGTTTAACTCCCATGGAGGAGGAATAGGCTTCTTAGGTGGTCTGATGTGCAAGATGTCGTTAAGGAAGAGTTTCACATGTAGCCTGGCTAACCAGGGAGAATCTAGAGGTAAGCAGGCTGATCATGCGAAGAGGTGCACTTTCACTGATGAATACGAAAGTCCACCCTTTATAAATGGACACATATATGAGAGGACTAGGGGGGTGTCAGCCTCATAAGGGTCCCTCTCCTGTCACAGACACCACTGTGTAAATCTTTCCCATTTAGCAAGGTATGATTTTCTAGTAGTGGGTTTCCTGACCTCCCTCAGGACTGATGGCACGTCCTCAGAGTAGTGGTATCTGAATGGGGTTGATAATTTATCACCCAGAGAGTCAGGGATAGCATTTGTAAGTGTGGGTGTAGGAGAGTTTCTCTGTCTTGTGTCAGAAGATCCACCTTGTGGGGTAACTTGCAGTGATTGCCCTTGGCTAAAATGTATAGAAGGGGGAACCAGTGCTGCCTTGGCCAGTAGGGAGTCACTAGCAAGATTTTTGGTTTGTCCTTCCTGATTTTCAGACGGACTTTCTGAATCAGAGGGAATGGGGGAAGGCGTACAGGAACTTTCCCTCCCAGTTGAAACTGAAATCATCTACTCTCCAGGCTTGGGGGGAGTAAGTCTTTGTGCAGAAGGTCTGTAGTTGCCTGTTCTGGGGGGAGGTAAACAGGTCTACTTGTGGAGTGCTCCACCAGTGGACTATGTCTAGGAAGTCCATTCTGTCCAGCATCCATTCGTGTTGTGGACAGTTTTGCTCAGGAGGTCTGCCTACTTGTTGTCCTGCGAAGGGATGTAGCTGGCTTGCAGGGATATGTTGTGCTGGGATGCTAGGTCCCAAATTAGTAGGGCTAACCTGCACAAATGGTATGCCTTGGTACCTCCCTGTTTGTTGATGTACCACATCACAGTGGTATTGTCCGTCACCATCATAAAGAGGACCTGGTAGCAGTAGGAAGGTTTGCAGAGCTAAAAGAACTACTGTCATCTCCTTTACATTGATGTGTTTGGCTTTCATGGGAGGTTGCCACTGGGCTTGGACTCTGTAAGAGTGCAAGGTGACTCGCCAACCTGAGTCTGAGGCATCTGCATGCAATATTTGTATGGGTTGGGGGGGGGTTGCAGTGGAAGGCCCGGGTTTAGTTGTACTTGTTGGATCCACCAAATGATTTCCTTCTTTAAGCAGGGAAGAAGGGAAATAACTTGTTCCAAGTGATTCTGGTGTTGTGACCAGATATCTGAGGTACCATTGCAGTTTTCACATATGCATTCTGGCCAATGGTAGCATGGGAATGGTCACTGCCATCAATCCCAGGAGTCAAAGGAATTACCTTGCAGTGACTGTCTGAGAGAACAAGACTTCCTGGAAGTGGGAAGTTAGAGACAGAACCTTGTCCTGTGGGAGAAAGGCTTTCATTCATTCTGTACTGATTCTGCAACCTAGGAATATCTTGTCCTTGTCTGGTTTCAGGGAGGACTTCTACAAAGCCTAGGGTTCACCCCAAACCTCAAGAAGGGACACAATGAAGTGTAGATGTCTTAAGAGGGAATCTTCAGACTGTGCCAGGATAAGGATGTCGTCCAGATATGGGTAAATCTGGATTCCTTGGGTCCTGCAGAAGGCAACGGCTGGGGCTAGACACTTTGTAAACACTCTTGGGGCAGTGGATAAGCCAAAGGGCAAGACCGTAAATTGGAAGTGTGAGGATGGGCCAGAGAAACGCAGGAAAAGTCTGTGTGAGGCCCCGATAGGAATGTGCGGGTAAGCATCTTTTAGGTCCAAGGTGACCATGAAAGCATTTGAGGGTATGAGGGGCAAGAGAGTGGGCAGTGACAGCATTTTGAAGGATGGTACCTTGCAGGCAAAGGTTTAGGAAGGAGAGATCCAAAATGGGTCTCCAGGGTCCGTCCTTTCCAGGGACCAGGAAAAGACGGGAGTAGAATCCCTTTCCTTCTTGCCCTGTGGGAACAGGCTCTATTGTGCCTTGCTGTTGCAGGTCTGACAGAATTTGTGGAAGGAGATGGCACTGTTTTTTGTGGGAAATGGAATGCCTTTCCAGGGGGGAATTTGTTTCCAGGCTAGGAAGCATCCTTTTTGAATAATGGTTAATACCCATTGGTCTGTGGTGATTTTCTGCCAGAAGGGGAAACAGTGGGTAAGGCGAGCTGAAAGGGGCAGATGAAGTCAGTCACGCATTATTGGGACTTCCCCTGTCCTGAAAGGGTTGTCTAGGTTGAGGAGGTGGGCCTGGATGAGGAAATACCTTCTAGTTCCTCTTCTGGGTCTGGAGTAGGAGGCAGTAAAATGTGGGTTACGCCTAACAAAGGTAGTCTTAGCTGCGTAGTTCCTATAAAATTTGGGTATAGGGGATACCAGGAGAGGTTTAATATCCTGTAACTCTTCGCTTTTTTTCTTGCAGACTCTTAAATAGGTCTGTAGATTGCTTTCCAAAGAGGAAGTTGTGATCCATGGGAGCATCCAAGATTTTGGACCAAGTCCTCTGGCAGACTTTGTAGTCTAAGCCAAGAACATCTCCAAAGGACAGATGCCATGATGCTGCAGAGCGAGCAGAAGCTCCTGCAGCATCGTAGCTGCATCTTGCAGAGTGTCTAGCCAAATTGAAAAATAATTTCTAAGACAAGGAAGACGCTTCTCAGTTGCAGCAAATGTCCATAAAATCCCAAAAAACAGAACTGAAAGAGGCAGCCAAAACACAATAGGAAGCCGACTATTTATTGAAAAAAACAATCAAACAAGGCCAAAGACTTAAAATTCAGTAAGCGCTTTCACATTCAAAGGGAATGCTTCATCAGACTGTTAACTGTTGACTTAAGTGGTACCATTTAAAAGCTTTAACATTTCATTGTCAAGCCAATCACTATTCGGCTCATGAATACTGAATAAAAATGATATAGTTCATCAATGACCTTATGGATGATTCATTAAAAACATTTTTAAAGCATTTTAACAAATATAGTATAATAACCTCACATTTATAAAAAAGTGTGTAAATTACATATATATATATATATATATATATATATATATATATATATATATATGAAATATATAAATGTATATATACAAAAATATATATATATAAAAATCTGATGATCATGTGCATTGATGAATATAAAACCATATGCATTAGGAACTATATATACACATAAAAAACTTGGATATCTTTGTCATGACTTGTAACGTCTTTTTATGGATAGCGTCATAAAAATATAGCATGTAACTATTCATTTATCCTTAAGTATGAAGTATAAACTATTGTGTATAGAACTATATATCTATCCATCAACACTACATACTTCGTGTATATACAACCATACCTGATAGGAACTGTGTGTATAGATATGAACATACAATACTAATAACTTATAACTTATCAAAAATATGAAGAAATTTTATAAGAACTAATGAGAAATAAATCCATGAAATAATAATACATATAACACATGTATGAATGCCTATATAATGCTTATGTATTTTCTAATGTTTAAGATCCTTAGCTGCTAGAAAGGGTCTCATGGACACCTTTTCATTGAGTCCTAGCCCTCTATCTGCTTGTAATCTTAATATCCATCTCATTTCTCTCTGCTCTGTATAATTCTTATAATTCCCTAGCCTAGCATTCATATGCATCATTTCTAACACCATAAATTTAAAACTGTGTAATGTGCCTTTGTTTATATGTTTTGCTAATGCATTATTTTCGTCCTCCCTATTTATTGCATAAATATGTTCTTTCACTCGTTCCCTTAAGGTTCTATTTGTTATTCCTACTTAGAACGAGTTGCATTTACCACAAATAGCAAGGTAAATCAAATCACGTGTTCTGCAGTCAGCATAACTACTGAACTCGTATTCCTTTCCTGTCTCTGGATGTACAAACTTGTGGCCATTTAACATGAAGGGACATTGATTGCAGCTCCTGCAAGCAAAAGTTCCTTTTCTGGTAGATCTTAGTGTTTGTTTTTCATTCTTTTCATAACGCAACATGCGTTTCAATGATTTCGTGTTTTTGTAGGTAAATCTGGGATGATCTACCATAGCACCCAATTTTTCATCTACTGTTAATATATTCCAATTATTAATAAAAATTTCTTTAATCTTCTTGTTATTGTTTGTAAACGAAATTACTGGTTTATTCATATATGTTATAGAGTGTCTAGCCACTTGTAGTGCCAAGGATAATTTGGAGGAGATAACTGTTTTAATGGGACTGTCAGGAATAGAAGCCAACACAGAGGTGGCTTGGGACACAAGCCCAGGGCATACTTGGTCATGTGTGTTTGACAGTTAATGGCTCAGAAGGCCAAACTGGAAGAAGTGTACACCTTCTTGCCTATCCTATCCATGGATTTGCTATCTTTATCTGTGGGCAACAGGGAGGCAGAAGGTAACAACCTAGACTGTTTATCAGGGGCATTGGCAATCACTGCTGGGTCTGCTAAAGGTGGCTTTATGAGGAATTTTTGTTCCTCTGGCAACCTTGTAAAAGCAGTCTGGGCACTTAGGTGCAGGGGGCTGTGAGTTGGGAGTTCTAGAGGCTGCAGAAAATGCATCCAAGTATGCAGGAAGAACAGGGAGAACAGCTGAAAGAGAGGGGGACTCCACTTGCAGCAGTTCAAAGTATCTTTTTTGGGTTTCCGTCATCTGGGAAGTATCCTATTTGAAGTGGTCTTTCATTTTGGTGATGGTTTCACCAAATATAATGTCTTCAGGTGGAGAATCCCCTTCCACAGAAGCCTCATCAGATTAATACTCCTTGGTAGATGCAATGTGGGATGCATAAGAGTTGGATTCATCCGAGGAAGAGTAGGTAGCTTCATGTTCTTCTTCCTCAGGGAGAGGAGCCATAGGAATAGAAGCAGCAAAGGTAGGCAGAGGGCTTAGCTGAGGCATTGTACTTGTGGGTGAGGCAGAAGGCCTAAGGGCCATAAAGGCCTGCATAAGAGGAGGTGAAGGCCTCCCAGTCTGGAGGGGTTTTAGAAGCAGGTGAAATATGTTTCATTTTCCACTTCTTTTTGGTTGGAGTCGGTCTAGAGCTGGGTTTGGCAGCAGCTGTATTCGAGGTCTGGATCCCGGTCGAAGGAAAGTACAGTTGCGTATACTTACCATAGATGTTAGAATGTATTCACAGTTGCAGTCATTACATTTGGGTTATCTGCTTGCAGTAGCCCTCAGTCGGCCTGATTAACAAAGTCTTGGGTCCTGCGTCGGTTGCTGCCCCTTCTTCAATGACGTTAGGTCGTCAGGGGTATAAAACATGTAGCCGATGCCATTACATCGTTTTTTCTTGCCCCAGATGTCAGGCGACCCCTAATGGGAAGCAATTAAATCTATAATACAAAGATATACCTCCAACAAAGAAGCAAATACACCAAAAAGCTTTTTGAGCATAGTAAGTGAGAGTAGAGGTACAGCTAAAAGAAGAAAGGGGGCTGGAGGGAGGGTAACCAGGACTGCAACACTGAATACACTCGAACATCTACATTTATGGTAAGTGTACACAACTGTACTATGTTCTTCGTGTTTCACTGTTGCAGTCATTACATTTAGGTAGATTCCCAAAGCTAAGGTTAGGCGGAGGAATTTAAATAGAATTAGGACCAGCTATAAGGCCCTGCAAGACTGCAGTGACAAAACCAGCTATGGATTTAGAGAAAATTGGCAAATGACAATGCTTGGTGAAAGTATGTACAGAACTCCAGGTAGCAGATTCTAGGATGTCCCTTGTAGGGACGCCCCAGAGAAAGGCTGTAGAGGTAGATGCAGCCCTGGTTGAATGGGGTCTGATGCCCTGTGGGATAGGTTTTCCATGGTGCTTATAGCAGAAAAAAATGCAGTGGCCTATCAATTTTGAAATGGTTTGCTTTGAAATAGCTTTTCCCTCTGTCCTTGCAGCAAATGCCACCAGCAGTTGTCCAGAGTTTGAGGTTCAGTCCTGTCCAAGTAGAATCTAAGTTGTCTGTGCACATCTAAGGAGTGCAGTATCCATTCCCCTTTGTTCTGTGGGTTAGTAAAGAAGGTAGGCAAATTAATGGACTGATTAAGAGCCACACTGGATACCACCTTGGGCATGAAGGAGGGACTGGTTCTGAGGGACACCCTGTCCGCATGAAAGATAATGAAAGGCTCCACTGCCATAAGGGCCTGCAACTCAGATATCCTTCTTGCAGAAGTGATTGCTAAAGGAAAGCTGTTTTCCAGGAAATGAATTTTAAATCTGCAGCAGCAGCTGGCTCGAAAGGAGGAAGAGTGAGTTTGTCCACGACAAAGTTAAGATCCCAGGCTGGAGTTTGAGTTCTCCTTGGTGGCCTTAAATTTCTGGTCCCTCTGAGGAACTGCTTGAGCAGTGTGCGAGAGAAGAGGGGAGGCTCAGTGCTATAATGAGCTGAAATGGCTGAGGCATGAATTTTGATGGAGGAAAAGGACAAGCCCTTATGAAGCATCTCAGTCAAATACTGTAGAATCTGAGGTAAATTGGGCACTGCTACGCTCATCCCTTGAGATTGGTTCCAGGTGCAAAATCTTTTCCATTTTGCAGCATAAGATTTTCTAGTACTAGGCCTCCTAGCCTCTAAAATGATAACAATCACCGATTTACTGAGGAGTAGTAAAGGAGAGATTAGGTAATTAGCCAGGCTGCTAGGTTCAGGGTTTGCAGCTGAAGGTGCAGAATCTGGTTCTCCTGCTGAGACAACAGGGAAGGAGGAGTCTGAGGCAGGTGCCATGGGGTCAAGCATGACACTGCACAGGAGGGGGTACAAGTGTTGGCGTGGCCAGTCTGGTGCAATTAAAATCATCCTTGGCTTGTCCTGTTTGATCTTTTGTAACCTTGGAGAGCAGAGGCAGAGGAGGAAAGGCATAAACTGATAGATTTTTCCAGCTGAAGGATAGAGCATCCACTTTCCAAGCTAGTTTGTGGGGAATCCTTGTGCAAAATTTGCCCAACTGATGGTTCTGGGGGAAGGCAAACAGGTCTATATCTGGGCTCCCCCATTTGCTTGTCAACATGTTGAAAGTCCTTGGTTACAGTTTCCACTCGGTTTCTGCTTAGTCTGCCAGTGCATTTAGTTTTCCTGGCAGGAATTGAGATTGTAAATTCACTTGGTAGCTCAAGGCTGTGTTCCACAATGCCTTGGCTAGTCTGCAGACAGGGTAAGAGTATGTACCCCCTCTGCTTGTTTATATACCACATGACTGTGGTGTTGTCCGTTTTTACCATTAGTTGTCCTGGAAGAATGAGGTCCTTGAAGGCTGTCAGAGCATTCTGTACAGCTAACATTTCCTTTTGATTTATGTGTAGGTGCATTTGACTTGGGTTCCATTTGCCCTGAATGCACTTCCCTGCCAGTTGAGCCCCCTATGCATAGTCTGATGTGTTTGTTAAAGTTTGGGCGGCAGGGGGTAGTGTGAATGGTAGTCCCTTATTTTGTTGGCAAGCCCCTGCCCACCAAAGGAACTCTAGGTGTAGGCACGGTATGATAGGAATCATAGCTTCTAGATCCTGTGAATGTTGACACCATTGCAGTTTCCTCATATGGAGCCTTGCATATGGAATTAGAAGAATGCAAAAGGCCATGAACCCCAAGGTTTGCAGTATTTGCCTTGCAGATAACTGGGTTTTGTGGCCACTTGTTTGAAGTATATTGTCAAATGAGTCAGTTTCTCTGGTGTGAGGAAAGCCATCTGGGAAGTTGTATTCAAGCTTGCTCCCAGGAATATAATTTGCTGACAGGGTACCAGGTGTGATTTCTTTTCGTTTATGGTATACCCCAGACAAGTCAGTACCCTTTGAACAAAGGCCAGACGATTCAAAAGTATGTCCTGGCTTTCTGCCTGAATTAGACAATCGTCCAGGTATGGATATATTTGAATATTTCTTTGACTGCAGAATGCAATGACTGGAGCTAGGCACTTTGGCTTATCTACTGCTCCCAGGGTATTCACAAAGGGCAGTGCAGAGAACTGATAGTGCATGTGGCCTGCTTTGAAGCGTAGGTATCTTCTACAAGAATCCCTGACAGGGATGTGTAGGTATGCTTCTTTTAAGTCTAGTGTTGTCAACAATGCATCTTTAAAAAATGTAGAGTAATCACAACTGGTAAACAGAGTAACAGAACAAAGTAACTCCAAATCACTCGAAGCCAGTAGAGTCAACGGGTTATACTTTATTGTAGAAGACACAAGGGTTGAGCGCTTTCATCTGCCAAAATACAGATTTCTTCAGAACCATTAACAAGGCATCAGATCAACCATTATATACCTGTTTAGGCGCCAAAAACAAATTAAATATGTTAATCTTAAAATGGCCATGTTCTTAAAACCGTGCATATTGAAATGTTAAGATACTGAAGTATAAAAATACGATAATACAAACATACAAAACTACAAAACTACTATGTCCAAAACATGTGATATATAAATATATTATAAAAATATTCTAAAAATATTATAAAAATGCATAAACAAATGCATTTATAAACGCATATGTTAAATGCATAAAAATGCATAAGAATGCATAGAATGCATGGGAATGCTGTTCTCTATTTACTACATAGATAGGTACGTAGACTCATCTTATACGATTTCTAAAATAAATAAGTGATAGAGTATATAACTGAATCTTGTTGTGACTTATGAAGACTATAGATACCATGTGTTCATTATGCCATACCTATACTGTGCTAACTGTCTACATCCAATGAATCTGCTTGATAAAAATCCATCCCCTTAATACATAAACACTACTTGGGGCAAGAAATTCAAAGGGTACTTGTGCTGGAATGTTTGAGACTTGTTAGTAATCCCTAAAATCTCAGTTCAAAGCTAACAAGGGTTTTAAACTAATGAAGTCATTAATACCTGGCGTTGTAGTGGCATCTGTGCATATTTGCCATCTACTTTCTTTCCAAGCCAGGAATGTCTTCCAATTCCCACCTTTGTCCTTAATGTTTACTTGATCTATGATAGAAAATCTAAAGGTGTGGTCTGTACCTTTGTCATGAATGTGTCTGTATAAAGCGTTTTTGGTGTCTTGCTTGTTTATCCTGTAAATGTGTTCATATATCCGTGTCTTGATCTTCCTCTCCGTTTTGCCTATATAAAAGGCCGGACACTTTGTACAGTTGGCAATGTACACTAAACGCTGGGAATTACAATTGCCTGGAATACAAGTTATCTTGGTGCACATGATGTTCTCTAGTCTAATGGTAAGTGTGGTGTTGATGTACCTGCATTGATTGCAACGTCCACATTTACTAGTTCCTTTAGTACTCCTTGCTCTTTCACTCTTCATTCCACATTCCAATATATGTTTTATATTGTTTCCAGTTTTATACACAGTACATAGCTCTGTTCCAACTGTACTCCCGGTGCCCAAGAGATGATGATATTCCAGTGCTTCTTCAAAATGTCTTTAATCAAATTAACAAATGGATTAAATCTAATCACGCATACCATCTTGTTCGAAGTCAAACATGAAGTGCTCTGTATTGTGGTAGGACTACCTAACAGTGGTTTGTATTTGAGCCCCCATTGGGCTTTGACATAAGTGGTGATATTATCCAATAACTTCTTGGGATAGCCTCTTTCAGTGAAAAGACGTGAGATAAAGACTAGTTCATTATTCATGTCTTCAAAGGTGGATGACATTCTAGCTGCTCTGATGCACTGGCCCTTCACAATGTTTTTAAAGATGTGTCGTGGGTGGCAGCTGGTGAAATGAATGTAGTCGTTGGAAAAGGTGGACTTCCTGTATAATCTAGAAATAAATCCAGCACCAGTATTACCTATCCAGGTGTCCAAGTATGAGATACCCTTATTGTCATGTTGGAACGTGAATCTCAAAAAATCAGTGGTATTGTTAAGGTGTTCCACAAAGGTGGGAATCATGTCTGTTGGTCCGGTCCAAATAATAAACACATCATCCAGAAATCTGGTGTATAGCCGGATGTGTTTATAAAATTCACAGGTGAATAAATGTACATTTTCCCACTCTAACATTACCAAGTTGGCAAAAATGGGAGCGCAAGATGCTCCCATGGCTACCCCTCGGGATTGTCTAAAGAGTTCGCCTTGATGTTCAATGTAATTGTGTTCCAACACCAAACCCATCATATCCATGATCAGATTCACTCTATCCCAGCTGCTTCCTAAATATGTGCTTAAACTACTTTGAAAATAGTCTAATCCTGTATTCACCGGGATGCTGGAAAAAAGATCTTGAACGTCAATGGTTAAGAACGTCAGGTTTTCATCCCACATGTCCATAGTAACTTTACTTAAAAAGTCCCATGAATCTTTGACCAAGTGGTTAACCTTGTTGTAAATATGCTTGGTCCACTGATCAATAATAGTTCCTATCTTAAATGTCTTGGACTTAGATCCTGAGATTATAGGTCTAAATGGTGGTTTGGTCTGGTTCTTGTGAATCTTGGGGATTCCGACTATACGGGCCAAGACCGGGTGTTCAGTTTTCACAAACTCGTATAATTCACTGGTAATGCGGTCATCAATAAAATACTCTTCTAAGGCATTGTCAATGCGTCTGTACCCGATGTTAATCTGGTTTAAAGTTACCTTCTCATAATTGCCTGAGTCATATAGAATACTGTGTATTTCATTGTGATACTGGGTGTTGTCGAAAATCACTACCCCTCCACCCTTGTCCGGTTTCATAATTCTAATCTCTTTGTTGCTAATAAGGTCTTTCAAGCATGTCCTTTCATCTGTGGTAAGGTTGTCTGAAAATACATTCCCTACACTGTTGTTGTACCTGATATCTTTGTGTAATTGGTAGATGTCATGACACACCATATTCTCATATATGGTGACCTGAGAGTTCGCAATTGGTATAAATGTACTTTTTTTCTTTAAGACATTGTGATGCATGTGCTCTGATGTCTTGTTAGTCCTGTCGTTGAATTGTATAGCCAGATTTAACCTTCTACAGAAAAACTTGATTTCCTTAATGAGATCAAACAAATTGAACTTGACCGTAGGTATGAACTTCATACCTTTGCTGAAAAGTGTTATAAGGTCTTTGGTAACAGGGGTGTCAGTGTAGTTATACACTTTGAAACCTTGATGACTGCTAATACATGGCCCTTTGTTGAGGGCTGAATCCGAACAAACACCATTAACTAGCTTATGCAAGGGGGATCTCAACATAACTGTGTCCTTATCTGGAACAATGCAGTTATCTGCGTCTATAATGTCCGCAGTAGTGGTGCTACCATGAGACTCTAGTATCTCCTTTGTTGTTTCTTTGGTGCTGGGAAATACCGCCCCCCTTGAAAATTTTCTTCCTCATACCTCCGCATATGTCTATTGTTACTTCTAGAATGTGCCACTTCAAATATTCCATCATTTTCACTGTTGTATTTGGGCCAAACGTATGCTCTGTCATTTCTATATAGATCCATGTCCCTATCTAATTTGTGCATCTTCCTTTCATAAGCATTTTTCACTTTAGCTGTAGCTTGACTAAACTGACTAGAATAACAGTCGTACCATCTATCAAACAATGCGTCCTTAATAATACATTCATTCAAGTTGTACACTTCATCTAATAATACCTTAGCTTTTTGTTCATTATATTTGATAAGATGTTGCATATAAGTGTGTCCGAAATCATCAAACATAAGATTGAAATCGGTTATAATACTACTATCAATCTTAATCCCTAATGGTAATTTAAAGAACCTGAGTCCTTTCGGGACTATTTTTAATGCTATACATTTCTCAAAATATGCAATGTCCATCCTAACACATTTTAATTGTATCAATTTCCTACCCAGTGAGTAAATTCTAGATTTAATATCATCTTTTTTATTTTTATTATTATTAAAATTAAAATTAGTATTGTCAAATTTGTCATTAAAATATCCCCTTGAATCATGCTTATTCATAAAATCATATTCATCTGAAACAAAATTGTTGAACATATTAGACACACCTGTGTCTTTGGTTTTATCAATATATGTCTTTTTAGGACTGGATAAAAAATCCTTTTTTACAGTACCTTTGCTACAATGGGATGTTTTATTCACCACAGTGGAATATGTCCTTAGGTTCTCATTCTGCTTTTTGGGACGTGCACCCAATTTTTCGTTGTCAGCATTCAAATTAACCATGCTAAAATCAAATGTAAAATCCTCCAGATAAGGACACAGTTATGTTGAGATCCCCCTTGCATAAGCTAGTTAATGGTGTTTGTTCGGATTCAGCCCTCAACAAAGGGCCATGTATTAGCAGTCATCAAGGTTTCAAAGTGTATAAAGTACAGTTTTGTACCTACCATAAATGTAGATGTTCGAGGATTCCATTGCTGCAGTCCTTACTATTGGGTATAGTCCGCATCCAGTCGGCCCGAATACCAGAGTATAAGGCTGACGTCGGTCAGGGCGCATTAGACTGACGTCAGTACGTCAGGGTACTAATGCGCATGACCGGCGTCATATCCTCAGTCTTTTCTTGCCCCAGATGTCAGAAGACCCTAAAAAGACAAGGCCCAAAATACCTGCACCAAAACATGAACAATATATACAAAAATATAAGCAGGTAAACTCACCTACACAACCACCCCTAAACACAGAGGGAAGGAGGGAGGGTAAATTGGACTGCAGCAATGGCATCCTCGAACATCTACATTTATGGTAGGTACAAAACTGTACTATGTTCTTCGCTTTCCATTGCTGCAGTCCTTACTATTGGGTAGAATCCCAAAGCAGAGGTAAGGGAGGCTGGCAAATCATAAAGAAGCAGGAGCTGACAACATGCCTTGCAAAACAGCTGTGGCAAAACCAGCCCTAGACTTAGAGTAGATAGGAAGGTGATAATGCTTAGAGAAAGTATGCACTGAACTCCAAGTAGCTGCTTCCAAAATATCCTTAGTTGCCACCCCTCGTAGAAATGCTGTTGAAGTGGCAGTAGCCCTAGTGGAATGAGGCCTAATCCCAGCTGGAACCTCCTTGCCATGATGGGAATAACAAAATGCAATGCAAAAGCCAATCCACCTAGAAATAGTTTGTTTCGACACAGGCTTGCCCTGCGAACTCAAAGCAAAAGAAACAAACAACTGCTGAGACTGCCTAAAATCCTTAGTCCTGCTTAAGTAATAACGCAATTGCCTGTGTACATCTAAAGTATGCAAAATCTTTTCCCCTTTATTTTGGGGGTCTGCATAAAAAGTAGGCAAATGAATAGTTTGGTTTAAAGCCACACTAGAAACCACCTTAGGCATAAAGGAAGGATTAGTACGTAATGATACCCTATCCTTATGGAAAATCAAAAGGGCTCGACTGCCATAAGGGCCTGCAACTCAGACACCCTTCTTGCAGAAGTAATAGCCAACAAAAAGCAGTCTTCCATGACAAATATTTCAATTCAGCAGTAGCCGCAGGCTCAAAAGGTTGTAGAGTAAGTTTTCCAACACAAAATTGAGATCCCAAGCAGGAGTAGGAGCTCATTGGGGGTCTTATATTTTTTGCCCCTCTAAGAAACTGCTTGAACAAAGGATGCGAAAACAATGGTGGGTCACAATCATAGTGAGCTGAGATTGCTGCAGCATGAATCTTAATGGAAGAGAAGGACAGACCCTTGTCCAGTAACTCAGTAAGATATTGAAGAGCCATACTCAAATTAGGCTCAGAAATCTCCAAATTCTTTGCTTTACTCCAAAATAAAAATTTCTTCCATTTTGCTGCGTACACTTTCCGTGTACTAGGTCTTCTAGCTTCCCTAATCAC
The DNA here is from genome assembly GCF_019279795.1 of Protopterus annectens. Lineage (NCBI taxonomy): Eukaryota > Metazoa > Chordata > Ceratodontiformes > Protopteridae > Protopterus > Protopterus annectens. Next base: position 57,598,515 of record NC_056728.1, on the reverse strand, counting down.
ATTTAAAACTTGTTGAGGAAGTTGAGACCTGCTGTGTTTCAACACAGAATATGCCAGGCTGTCAGATGAAGAGAGTGAAGCTTGACATTGAGCAGATGACCGTCCTGCTGGGATAACAGATGTGGAATCAAAGGTTAAGGCCATGGAGGCTTCTTTACCAGACTCCGTAGTAGAGGGTACCAGTGTTGCCAAGGCCAATCTGGAGCTATCAAAATCATCCTTGGCCTGTCCTGTCTGACCTTTAACAGTACCTTTGGAAGAAGAGGCAGAGGTGGAAAGGCATACACATGAAGGTTTGTCCAACTGAAAGACAGAGCATCCACTTTCCAAGCTGTGTGATGAAACCCCTTTGTGCAAAACTGTGGCAGCTGGTGGTTTAGTGGAGAAGCGAACAGATCTATGTCTGGAGTTCCCCATGACACTGTCAATTTCTGAAATACATGAAGATCCAGTTTCCACTTGTGGGGATCCATGATTTGTCTGCTTAACACATCTGCTAAGGAGTTCTGTGCTCCTGGCAGAAACCTTGCCTGAAGAGTTAGGTGCAAGCGCAGTCTCCCATAAAATCATCGCCTGCCTGCATAGAGGATAAGATGTTTGTTGAAGTACCACATGACAGTTGTGTTGTCTGTTAGAATCAACACCTGCCCTGGAAGAAGTAACTCCTTGAAAGCCAGCAATGCGAACTGGACTGCTAACATCTCCTTCATGTTGATATGTAGATGCTGTAGTCTGGCAGGCCACTTGTCTTGTATCCACTTTCCATTTAGATGAGCTCCCCAAGCAATGTCTGAGGCATCTGTCGGTAAAATCTGACTCGCCTCTGGCCGGGTCACAGAGAGTCCCTTGTTTAGGTGACATTCCTGAGCCCACCACAAAAATTCTCTTTGAAGGCAAGGTATTATTTGAATGACAGTGTCTAAATCCTGGCAGTGCTGTGTCCATACATTTTGAGATACCATTGTAACTTCCTCATATGCAGTTTGGCATTGGGAAGCACCAGAATACAAGATGCCATGAACCCTAATGCTTGAAGGACTGTCTCTGCAGTCAGCACGGACTGATGAGATAGTTGATGGAAGTAAAGTGATAGACTCTTTTGTTTGTCCGGGGTTAAAAAGGCCATCTGGGCTGCTGTATTCAGTCTCACACCCAGAAAGCACATGTCTTGAGAGGGTACTAGACTGGACTTTATTTCGTTCACAGAATACCCTAGGCATCTTAGCACTGCTATAAGATATTCCAGATGCTGTAGAAGGTCTTCCTTTTCTTGAGCCAGAATCAGGCAGTCGTGTAAATAAGGATAGATTTGAAGTCCTTGTAGCCTGAAGTAAGTTATCACTGGAGCCAGAACCTTTGTGAATACTCTGGGCGCAGTAGATAAGCCAAAGGGCAATGCAGAGAACTGATAATGAGAATCTCCAGCTCGAAACCGCAGATACTTCCTGTAACTTAGCCTGATAGGCACATGAAGGTAAGCTTCCTTGAGATCTAAAGTTACCATCCAGTGATCTTTGCCCAGCAGGGGTAAAAGCTGTTGTAACGTCAACATCTTGAACTTGGGAATGTCCAGATAAGTGTTGAGGAGAGATAAATCCAAAAGCAGTCTCCACATGTTCCCCTTTTTTGGTACTAGGAACATGCGAGAATAAAATCCTAGGCCCCTTTCCGATACAGGGACTGGCTGAATGATGTCCAACACCCATCTGTCTTGAGTAATTAAATCCCAATTTTCTTTGAAAAGAGACAGTCGTCCTTCCAAAGGAGCTGCCAGACGAGAATCTACTGGCAGCTGAAAAGGCAGGTCATTGGGTCTGTTTACGAAAGGACTGACCCCTGCCCTCACCAGAAGTCTGAGCAGGTGAACTCCCCGTTCTAGGCCTAAAAGAACCTTGAGCCCTGCCCCTACCATGTCTAGACCTACCCCTAGACTGGGAATCATAAGCAGGATATGTCCACCCCTTAGCAGGCCAATTTCTACTAAACTTCGTGGCTGTACCTGCAAAAATCTTTAACAGTTTGCATAGACTTAGCTTTGTCCTCCATTTTCTTTAAAACTGCTTCCACAGGTGAACCAAACAACACATCAGACTGTAAAGGAGCATCCAAAATCCTTGTCTTAACATGCTCAGCCAAATTTTGATCCCTCAACCAGGCATGCCTGCGAAGAACAGAACTAGTGGCAGCCACCCTCGAGGAGGCCTGCACAGCATCAAAACCACATTGCAAAGAATGCTTGCCCACTTGTTCAGACACATAAACTAAATCCAGCAAGTCTTTACAATCAATACCTTCCGCCAAAGCATCCACCTTAGATTTCAATTGTGAAAGGAGATAATTTTGATATTTCAGCATGTGAAACTGACAATTCAACGCTCTCATGGCTAGAGTGGAAGAAGTATACACTTTCTTACCCCACCTATCTAACGCCCTTGCCTCTTTGTCAGTGGGAACAGGATTTTTAACCACAGAGGCCTTAACACCTTTAGGCCCCTGAGAAACAGTTTCTGGGTCCGCCCTAGGACTCTTAAACAAATACTTATGAGCTTCGGGCACCCTATAGTACCTATCAGGTTTAACAGGAGCAGGAGGCAAAGAATCAGGGTTCAGGAAGCCTCTGAAAACATCTTCCACCACATTCAACACAGGAGGTATAGCTAAGGGCCTATGCTGGGGCAAAACAAGAATTCCCTAAGCCTCTTCCTGGAATCAGAGTAATCCTGGCCTTCCCATTTAAAGTGCTCCCTCATAGAATGCAGAGTCTCTGAAAATGAAAAATCCTCAGGAGGAGAAGCAAGGAGTGGCATCATCCACATCAGAATCAGAATAATGAGGATACTCCTGCAAATCTTCCGCAGAAGACTCAGAAGCCCCTGAACCCTGTTCAAAACTGTCAAACTCTGATTCCACTCTAGGCCTCTTGTCAGGAGGGCCCATAGAACCTCTAATCATAGTAATCAAATCTTCTGCCATTTTAAGCATATGTTTCTTAGGTACATAACCCGAAGGCTAGGAGAAGCCCCTACTGAAGCTGAAGTTGGCCTACCTCTAAAAGAAGTTTTGGCAACAGAAGGAGAGGCTCTAACTACTTTGGGAAGAGAGGGAAGAATAGTTACCGGAGAAGCCCCCTCAGCCTGGCCTGCCTCCTGAGAGGGTACATCCTGTAACAGTAAAGTTTCTGCCTGAGACTCCATAGAAACTCCAGGCAAAACCTCTGGCTCCACTGAGCCACCTAAAGAACCGACGTCCAGGACTGCCGGTTCATCAACCCTAGGCTTCGCTGTTTTGTCCTTGCGCTTCTTGGACGAAGCGGGCGTCGGAGCATCCGACGGCATTTTATAATTGCAACGCTTCCCAAACACTAATCTGGCACAGTCTAACCTCCTCTTAATAGTGCGTTTGTTAAACCTAGCACAAGAGCGGCAACCAACCACGCCGTGCTCAGGCCCTAAACAAGGTATACACAATGTATGGTAATCCCTATGAGGTATTTGTTTCCCACAAGAAATACAGTTATTCACTTTTCTGACATCCGGTTAAATACTGAGGCAAGAAAAAACCAAAATGTTCCCCAACGGGGTACTTAGCCAACTCTGATTCGGTCTGAAACTCCGGTTTCGGAAATATTTCAGAACGCCAACCTGCACTCGCAAAACTGCTTCTGCATCGGACCACGCGGCAAAAAAGACTGAGGATATGACGCCGGTCATGCGCATTAGTACCCTGACGTACTGACGTCAGTCTAATGCGCCCTGACCGACGTCAGCCTTATACTCTGGTATTCGGGCCGACTGGATGCGGACTATACCCAATAGTAAGGACTGCAGCAATGGAAAACGAAGAACATCTACACTGACACCCCTGTTACCAAAGACCTTATAACACTTTTCAGCAAAGGTATGAAGTTCATACCTACGGTCAAGTTCAATTTGTTTGATCTCATTAAGGAAATCAAGTTTTTCTGTAGAAGGTTAAATCTGGCTATACAATTCAACGACAGGACTAACAAGACATCAGAGCACATGCATCACAATGTCTTAAAGAAAAAAAGTACATTTATACCAATTGCGAACTCTCAGGTCACCATATATGAGAATATGGTGTGTCATGACATCTACCAATTACACAAAGATATCAGGTACAACAACAGTGTAGGGAATGTATTTTCAGACAACCTTACCACAGATGAAAGGACATGCTTGAAAGACCTTATTAGCAACAAAGAGATTAGAATTATGAAACCGGACAAGGGTGGAGGGGTAGTGATTTTCGACAACACCCAGTATCACAATGAAATACACAGTATTCTGTATGACTCAGGCAATTATGAGAAGGTAACTTTAAACCAGATTAACATCGGGTACAGACTTATTGACAATGCCTTAGAAGAGTATTTTATTGATGACCGCATTACCAGTGAATTATACGAGTTTGTGAAAACTGAACACCCGGTCTTGGCCCGTATAGTCGGAATCCCCAAGATTCACAAGAACCAGACCAAACCACCATTTAGACCTATAATCTCAGGATCTAAGTCCAAGACATTTAAGATAGGAACTATTATTGATCAGTGGACCAAGCATATTTACAACAAGGTTAACCACTTGGTCAAAGATTCATGGGACTTTTTAAGTAAAGTTACTATGGACATGTGGGATGAAAACCTGACGTTCTTAACTATTGACGTTCAAGATCTTTTTTCCAGCATCCCGGTGAATACAGGATTAGACTATTTTCAAAGTAGTTTAAGCAAATATTTAGGAAGCAGCTGGGATAGAGTGAATCTGATCATGGATATGATGGGTTTGGTGTTGGAACACAATTACATTGAACATCAAGGCGAACTCTTTAGACAATCCCGAGGGGTAGCCATGGGAGCATCTTGCGCTCCCATTTTTGCCAACTTGGTAATGTTAGAGTGGGAAAATGTACATTTATTCACCTGTGAATTTTATAAACACATCCGGCTATACACCAGATTTCTGGATGATGTGTTTATTTGGACCGGACCAACAGACATGATTCCCACCTTTGTGGAACACCTTAACAACACCACTGATTTTTTGAGATTCACGTTCCAACATGACAATAAGGGTATCTCATACTTGGACACCTGGATAGGCAACACTGGTGCTGGATTTATTTCTAGATTATACAGGAAGCCCACCTTTTCCAACTACTACATTCATTTCACTAGCTGCCATCCATGACACATCTTCAAAAACATTGTGAAGGGCCAGTGCATCAGAGCAGCTAGAATGTCATCTACCTTTGAAGACATGAATAGTGAACTAGTCTTTATCTCACGTCTTTTCACTGAAAGAGGCTATCCCAAGAAGTTATTGGATAATATCACCACTTATGTCAAAGCCCAATGGGGGCTTAAATACAAACCACTGTTAGGTAGTCCTACCACAATACAGAGTACTTCATGTTTGACTTCGAACAAGATGGTATGCGTGATTAGATTTAATCCCTTTGTCAATTTGATTAAAGACATTTTGAAGAAGCACTGGAATATCATCATCTCTGCGGGCACCCTGGGGAGTACAGTTGGAACCGAGCTATGTACTGTGTATAAAACTGGAAACAACATAAAAAATATATTGGAATGTGGAATGAAGAGTGAAAGAGCAAGGAGTACTAAAGGGACTAGTAAATGTGGACGTTGCAATCAATGCAGGTACATCAACACCACACTTACCATTAGACTAGAGAACATCATGTGCACCAAGATAACTTGTATTCCAGGCAATTGTAATTCCCAGCGTTTAGTGTACATTGCCAACTGTACAAAGTGTCCGGCCTTTTATATAGGCAAAACGGAGAGGAAGATCAAGACACGGATATACGAACACATTTACAGGATAAACAAGCAAGACACCAAAAACGCTTTATACAGACACATTCATGACAAAGGTACAGACCACACCTTTAGATTTTCTATCATAGATCAAGTAAACATTAAGGACAAAGGTGGGAATTGGAAGACATTCCTGGCTTGGAAAGAAAGTAGATGGCAAATATGCACAGACGCCACTACAACGCCAGGTATCAATGACTTTATTAGTCTAAAACCCTTGTTAGCATTGAACTGAGAATTAAGGGATTACTAATAAGTCTCAAACATTCCAGCACAAGTACCCTTTGAATTTCTTGCCCCAAGCAGTGTTTATATAATTAGGGGATGGATTTTTAGTAAGCAGATTCATAGGATGTACACATATAGCACAGTATAGGTATGGCATATTGAACACATGGTATCTATAGTCTTTATAAGTTACAACAAGACTCAGTTATATACTCTATCACTTATTTTAGAAATCGTATAAGAGGAGTCTATGTACCTATCTATGTAGTAAATAGAGATCAGCAATCCCATGCATTCTATGCACTTTTATGCATTTAACATATGCGTTTATAAATGCATTTGTTTAAGCATTTTTATAATATTTTTATAATTTTTACAATATATTTATATATCACATGTTTTGAATATAGTAGTTTTGTATGTTTGTATTATTGTATTTTTATACTTCATTTTCAAAATGCACGGTTTTAAGAACATGGCCATTTTAAGATTAACATATTTAATTTGTTTTTGGCGCCTAAACAGGTATATAATGGTTGATCTGATGCCTTGTTAATGGTTCTGAAGAAATCTGTATTTTGGCAGATGAAAGCGCTCAACCCTTGTGTCTTCTACAATAAAGTATAACCCGTTGACTCTACTGGCTTCGAGTGATTTGGAGTTACTTTGTTCTGTTACTCTGTTTAACAATGCATCTTTGCCTAGCATAGGAAGCAGCTGGTGAAGAGTCAGCATCTTGAATTTTGGAATCACCAGAAAGGTATTTAGAGAAAAAAGGTCCAGGATAGGACGCCAAGTATTGCCTTTTCTGGGTACCAGAAAAGTCTCGAATAGAAACCTTGTCCCTTTTCCTCTTCTGGTACCAACTGAATAGCCCCCCATGCTTGAGAGAGATTACTTGGATTATGGGGCTCTGCCCATTGATTTGGGGGTAGATCTGGCCACCCGCTTGGTTTTGGTAAGGTGTGGAAGTGAAATCTGTATCCTCGGTACACTGTATTTAAAACCCATTTGTCCTGGGTAATGAGTTCCCAGTTTTTGGCCTGCAGACCAATCTTTCCACCTAAAGGAGCATTCAATTGGGAAGTGCTTGGAAGTTTTAAAAGCCAGTCATTGAGACAGTTTTCCATAGGGGGGAGTCTTACTACTCCCGGATTTGGGTGAGTAAACCCCCCACTGCTTAGTCTTGTGTCTCCCCTGGGACTGAAACCTGGGGTTTCTGCTGTGTCTGGGTTTGGCTTAAGACCTGGAAGGGGCTGGAAGGGACCAATTCTTAGAGGACCAATGCCTACTAAATCTAGGAGGCTGAACTTGTAAGAAATATTTAACAGTTTACATAGATTTAGCTTCATCTTCCATCTTTTTAAGAACTTCCTCAGCCTTGTTGCCAAACAGGCGGTCCTGATTTAAGGGAGCATCCAACAATTTAGCTTTAACATGATCAGGCAAAGAATGCTCCTTAAGCCAAGTATGCCTTCCGAGCAAAGACCCAGTAACAGCAGCCCTGCAAGAGGCCTCTAATGAATCAAATCCACATTGCTAAGTATGTTTTCCAACCTGTTCAGCAGAATGCATTAAATCCTGTAATACTTTATTTTCCGCACAGTCAGGAATCATCATTTTCTGTTTAAGCAATCCAATAGCATGTTGCTGATACTTTAACATATGAAACTGGCAGTTTACAGGCCCAATGGCCAAGGGTTGCAGAAGTGTAAACCTCCTTACCCCATCTATCCAGTGCCCTGGAGTCTCTATCAGAAGGGGTAGGATTTTTAGCAGTAGAAGCCTTAATGCCCTTGGGTCCCTGTGAAATAGTCTCTGGATCCGCATTAGAATTTTTAAAAAGGAACTTGCGTGCATCAGGAACCCTGTAATATCTGTCAGGTTATCTGGGAGCAGGAGGCAAACAATCAGGGGCCAAACTGGATTCCGAAAAAGCATCAACAATGTCTAGTACAGGAGGAATAGCTAAAGGTCTATGCAGAGGCAGGAGTAAGAAATCCCTAAGCCTCTTTTTGAAATCAGAAAAATCCTGGCTTTCCCAGTGGAAATGCTCCCTTATAGCATGTAAGGTTTCACCAAAAGAAAAATCCTCTGGAGGGGAAGCAGAGGGAATAGAGTCCTCTGCATCAGAATCCTCATAAGTAGATAAGGGCAAATCCAGATCAGAAGAATCAGAAAAATCAGAATCCTGGTCAGAAGATTCATAAACAACTTCAGTCCTAGGTCTCTTAGAAGGGGGAGGTTGGCTTCCCCAGATTAGAGTTATAAGATTTTTCAGCCATTCTTATCATTTGTTTTTTAGGCATAGAGGCCTGAGCATGCAGCCTGGGAGTCAGTTTTTTAGACATGGTTCGAGATTTAGGCCTAAATGAAGGAGGCGTCTGTTTAATACGCAAGTCCGTAGGCCTGAATACACCTTCAAAAGCCGGTGCCTGCACAGCGGCTCCAGACCCATCCAAGGTGACTGGCTTAGGAGAAGCATAGTCAGCATTTTTGGACCTCAGAGGCCTGTCTCTGTCTTTATCTTTGCGTTTTTTCAAAATCCCGGTAGTCGGATGGCTAACCGACGACATTTCTGGATAATTAAACAGAGAACCAAAATATTTAGAGGCAAAAACATACCGACAATGGATAGTGCGCTGATTAAATAAAGCACAAAACTGACAGCAAGCTACGTCATGGTCAGGGCCTAGGCAAGGAATACAGTACGAATGAAAATCTTTACGAGGTATTTGCTTTCCACAAGTAATGCACTTATTAACTTTTACTGACATCGGTAAGGAGCAAGAAAAAGTTTCCCCAACGGGGTACTTAGCTTTAGTTGAAGACTTCGGTTCTGAAACTCAAAAACAAAAATTTTAGGAGTCTGCCGACTGGCACTTGCGAACTGCTTCTGCTTCGGCCACCGCACAGCAAGAAAGACTGATGTAGTGGCGTCAGCTGCATGTTTTATACCCCTGACGATCTAACATCATAGAAGGGGGAACAGCAACCGACGTAGGACCCAAGACTTTGTTAATCAGACCGACAGGGCTACTGCAAGCAAATAACCCAAATGTAATGACTGCAACAGTGAAACACAAAGAACATCCCCAAAATCTGGTTTCCCTCGACATCGACAGGAGTCTGTGTCTGAGAAAGCTCCGTGGACATTGGCTGTGCAGTGGCCTCCATGAGGGAGGTCGATGGAGGTGACAGATCCACCGAACGCTCCTCAATTCCTATATCGGTAGTTGGCGGGGCGTCCGGTTGTGAAGCGGCAGGCGATGAAGGCCTAGGCATGTTGGCCTTCTTACGCGGAGGTTCTTGGGCGGCCTTTGAAGCACGATCCATCCTGAGAGTGAGCCGTTTTGAGACATTGGTTTTCTAAGTAAAGGTTTAGAGCTGCCAGATGGCTACGTAAGACCTTAGGCACAAAAGATTTACAAATAGGGCAGGCGTTATGGTCATGTTCTTGGCCTAAGTAGAAAACGCATTTGTCATGGGCGTCCTTATGGGGAATCTGGCACCCACACTGGCACTTTCCCTTTTTACCTGACATCAGCTGAAAGCTACAACAACCAAGCCTAAGCAATGCGAAAGATTGGTAAAATATTAGAAATGCAAAAAACCCAATGGGTTACTCATCTATAGTCGATCTGACGTCTGAAGAACGACCGTATGATGCTAAGTAGTCTCCGGCTGAAAAATTCTGAGGATTGTGCGTGCAGACATCACACACAGCGACCCTGTTTTATGGCTCTACGTGTGACGTCCCATGCAGCTGCAACAGCCAAGCTGAAGCTTTTGTACAGGAGGAGACATACGGGTCGCCTAAAGGCAGAAAATCCCACACTAAGAATACTGCAACTTAGGAATAGAAGGACATCAAAAGTTTTATGAGGGACAACCGATGCAAAATGAGGGACAGTTGACAGGTACATTTTCTATGCTTGAGATTTTCTGTATCTCAATTACTCATTTCTGCTGTATATCTATAATGATGCATTCGTACCCAGGTAATACCTGAAAAGGGTTCTCTGACCAATTCACCCAGCTGTTAAAACTACAAATGAAAAATAAAATGTAGTGTATAAGCTTTCCAGACGTTGTTTATACAACTCCCAAACCTTCTCAAAACCTCTCTCTCCATTTCATCTACCAGACCCTTAAAACAACATACACTAACAAAACTATAGCTGGACATAGTTATACAAATTACATTCACACTATTACATATAGTAAAATAGGAGATCTACTATACTTGGTACTATTAACAGCACAGAAAGATAGACTCATCTACAGCTTGTTAAACAATGAATAATTGTACAAGCAGTTTCTGCTTTTTTGTCTATTGATAGGAAGTGGACTATGTAAAAAAAGAGATATGAACCAATTCAAACTACACCCCATGACAGCAATGTGGGTATGAGTACAAAAATGAAACTAAGCCTAGAAACTGGGGCTTTTACTAGCTTAACTGTCCAATACTTAACTTGTCTGATTTACTTAATGAGTACCAGTGTTCCCAAAGGCGTGCTGTGCTATATTTATGAATGCATTAGCAACACCCTGTGCAACAAGCCTCTGTTAGGCAACGACTTTGCAACAATGCAGGACACACACAGTGTCCCACACCTTGGAAAGAGTCACTGAAGTTATCTGCCTCAGACTAGCTATTGAGTTAATGCATCTTGCAATGTCAGTGTACTCCCACAGGACAGCACTGGTCAGTGCAGGCAGACCACTGATCAGGAGAAGGGCAAACGCAACAGTACAGTTGTGTGTCAAAGTACCTTTTATTCTTCAACAGTTAACCAAAGATGTACTTAAAAGGAAACTCAACCTAAAACTAAAAATCTGTTTTTATCCCCCACTCTGTTTCCTGACCTATTTTAACCCCTCAAAATCACTCATAAGTGTTTTATTTGTAATTTTAACCCATTTTCCACAACAAGGCTACCAATGGGACTTGCTGTATCAACATGATCTTGTTCTACCTTAATCATCTTTCCCATGATGCATTTCACGTCTGATTTGAATACTTATGACAGACATAAGGAAGTAACTGTGAAATCCCATGCCACTGACATAAAAGGGGATTTGTGCGAGTCACTCATCTTCCTACACCTTCTGTAGAAGGACTGCTGCTTTTCTGACTCTAATCACCCTAATTTATGTTTGGCTCAGAGCTCGTTTTACACTATGCTTAGAAGTTATCCACTACAGCCAGAAAAGTAGCTAAATTGCAGGTCTTTGTTCATGGTTTTCCAATATAAATCTTTCTCGCTGCCTGCAGTAGGAAGATTTAAATAGTTTCATTGTTTTTTTCTGGGTGCATGTAGCAGAAACTGCTGGATTATTTTGGTTTGTTTTATTACTAGTAACAATTTATATTGGAAAGTCCCTTCCTTTCCATTATGAGCTGTCAATTGCACTTGATTGCTGCAAGGGTGTCTCTTTGCAGTGACAGTTTTTACGCCTCTGCAGCAGTGTGGGGGAAGGGGACTGAATTCCTCTTGGACTACAAAAGAAAACCCAAACAAAGGCCTGCAATTTAGCTACTTTTCTGGCTGTAGCTAGATAACTTAAGTATAGTGCAAAACAAGCTCACAGGTTAGATTATAGTGCAAAACAAGCTCTGATCCAAACATAAATGAGGATGTGATTACAGACAGAAAACCAGCAGTTCATTTACAGAAGGTATAGAAGATGACAGTGACTCACACAAATCCCATTATCTGTCAATGGCATGGGAATTCACCGTTACTTCCTTATGTCTGGCATGAGTCATGCAAAGCAGACTTGAAATGCATTATGGGAAGCAAAGTGTTGAGGAATAAAGTACAGTTGTGTACACTTATCATAAATGTAGATGTTCGAGTGTATTCACTGTTGCAGTCATTACATTTGGGTAATCTGCTGGCAGGTTGCCCTCAGTCGGCCTGATTAACAAAGTCTTGGGTCCTGCGTCGGTTGCTGTCCCTTCTTCCGTGATGACAGGTCGTCAGGGGTATAAAACATGCAGCCAACGCCATTACATTAGTTTTTCTTGCCCCAGATGTCAGGTGCACCCCAAATGGGGAACAAATAAAATTAAAAACACAAAAATATACCTCCAACCAAAAGCAAATATATCAAAAGGGCTTTTAAGCATAGTGAGAGAAAGCAGAGGTATAGCCAGAGAAAAATAGGGGGCTGGAGGGAGGGGTAACCAGGACTGCAACAGTGAATACACTCGAACATCTACATTTATGGTAAGTGTACACAACTGTACTATGTTCTTCGTGTTTCACTGTTGCAGTCATTACATTTGGGTAGATTCCCAAAGCTATGGTTGGGGTGGAGGGGATTTTACAGCATTAGGACCAGCTATAAGGCCCTGCAGGACAGCAGTGGCAAAGCCAGCTCTGGATTTAGAAATAAGTGGTAGATGGTAATGTTTGGTGAAAGTATGAACTGAGCTCCAGGTAGCAGCTTCTAGAATGTAGCTGGTAGGAACACCTCTGAGAAAGGCTGTTGAAGTAGATGCAGCCCTGGTGGAATGGGATCTGATCCCCTGGGGTATAGTTTTACCATGGTGCATATAGCAGAAACAAATACAATGGCTTATCCATTTGGAAATGGTTTGCTTTGAAATAGGCTTTCCTTCTGCCCCTGCAACAGATGCCACCAGCAGTTGTTCAGATTTTCTTTGAGATTTTGTCCTAAGTAAAATCTAATTTGTCTGTGTACATCCAATGAAGGCAGAATCCACTCCCCCCTGTTCTGTGGATTGGGAAAGAAAGTTGGCAAATGAATGGTCTGATTAAGAGCCACACTGGATACCACCTTAGGCACGAAGGATGGACTGGTCTTGAGAGATACCCTGTCTGCATGAAACATGATGAAAGGCTCCACTGCCATAAGAGCCTGTAATTCGGAAATCCTTCTAGCTGAAGTGACTGCTAAAAGGAAAGCTGTTTTCCAGGAGAGAAATTTTAAGTCTGCAGTAGCAGCTGGCTCGAAAAGTGGGAGAGTGAGCTTTTCCAATACAAAATTGAGGTCCCAGGCAGGGGTTGGAGCTCTCCTGGGTGGTCTTAAGTTCTTGGCCCCTCTGAGAGGCTGCTTTAGCACAGGATGAGATAAGAGGGGAGGGTCTGTGTTGTAATGAGCTGAAATGGCTGAGGCATGGATTTTTATGGAAGAAAAGGACAGATCCTTCTGAAGCATCTCAGTTAAGTATTGTAAAGTCTGAGGAATGTTGGGCACTGCTGGGCTTATCCCTTGAGATGGATTCCAGGCACAGAATCTTTTCCATTTGTCAGCATAAGATTTTCTAGTTCTAGGCCTTCTTGCCTCCAAAATGACATCCATCACAGGTTTGGCTGAGGGATGTTAAGGATGAATTTAGATTAGCCACGCTGCAAGACTCAAAAGTTTGGAGCTGAGTGTGCAGAATTTGGTTGTTCTGCTGAGACAGTAAGTAAGGTGTCTGAGGCAGGTACCACGGTGGAAGGTGTGACACATTGCGCAAGAGTGGGTACCAGTGCTGGCGAGACCAGTCTAGAGCAATCAAAATAATTTTTGGTTTGTCCTGTTTGACTTTTAGTAGAACTTTGGAGAGCAGAGGCAGATGGGGGAAAGGCATAGACTGATGTGTTTTTCCAGCTGAAGGATAGAGCATCCACTTTCCAAGCTTTTTTGTGATGAGGTTTTGTGCAAAATTTGTCCAACTGATAGTTCTGGGGTGAGGCAAAAAGATCTATGTCTGGGCTCCATTTGCATGTCAACATGTTGAAAATCTGTGGTTCCAATTTCCATTCGTGTGGGTCCATGACATTTCTGCTTAGTTCGTCTGCCAGAGTATTCAGCTTTCCTGGCAGGAATTGAGCTTGTAGTTGCACTTGTAAGGTCAAGGCCGTGTTCCACAATGCCATGGCTAGTCTGCAAAGGGGGTAGGAGTGTGTACCCCCCCTGCTTGTTTATGTACCACATAACCGTGGTGTTGTCTGTCTTTATCATTAGTTGTCCTAGATGAAGGTAGTCCTTGAAAGCAGTCAGTGCATTCTGCACAGCTAGCATTTCTTTTTTGATTGATATGAAGGTGCATTTGATTTGGGCTCCATTTGCCCTGAATGCACTTTTCTGCCATATTCGCCCCCCAAGCATAGCCTGATGCATCTGTAGTTAGAGTTTGGGTGGCAGGGGGTGGTGTGAATGGCCATCCCTTGTTTTGGTGGCAGGCCTCTGCCCACCATAGGAACTCTAGTTGCAGGCAAGGTATGATAGGAATCATTGTTTCCAGGATGTGACAATGCTGACTTCATAGACTTTTTAAGGACCACTGAAGTTTCCTCATATGCAGTCTTGCATATGGAATTAGAAGAATGCAGGAGGCCATGAACCCCAAAGGCTTGCAGTATTTGCCTTGCAGAAAGCAGGGTTTTTGTGGCCACCTGTGTGAAGTAAGTCACCAACTGAATTTGCTTTTCTGGCATAAGGTAAGCCATCTGGGCAGTTGTATTCAAGCTTGACCCAGGAATGTTATTTTTTGAGAGGGTACTAGTTGTGATTTCTTTTTGTTTATGGTGTACCCTACACAAGTTAGAACCCTTTTTACAAATGCCAGATGTTTTAGAAGAATGGCCTTGTTTTCTGCCTTAATTAGACAATCGTCCAGGTATGGATATATTTGAATATTTCTTTGCCTGCAAAATGCAATTACTGGAGCCAGGCACTTTGTAAAGACCCTGGGCGCAGTAGATAAGCCAAAGGGCAGTGCAGAAAACTGGTAACGCAAGTAGCTTGCTTTGAAGCGGAGGTATCTTCTGCAAGATTCCCTGATTGGGATATGCAGGTAAGCCTCTTTTAAATCTAGAGTTTCCAACGACGCATCTTTGCTTAGCATAGGATGTAACTGGTAAAGAGTCAGCATGTTGAATTTTGGAATGTCCAGAAAGGTGTTTAGAGTAGATAAGTTCTGAAGTTGATGCCATGATTTGTCTTTTCTGGGTACCAGGAAAAGTCTTGAATAGAAACCTTGTCCCTTTCCTCTTCTGGTACTGGCTGAATAGCCCCCATTGTTCATGAGGGAAAGCAATTGTTTCTGGGCCTCTGCTCACTGACTTGGGGGCACATCTGGCCATCCGTTTGGAATTGGCAACGTGTGGAAATGAAATCTGTATCCCTGGGATACTATATTTAAAACCCATTTGACTTGGGTTATAAGTTGCCAGTTTCTTGCATGAAGAGCCAGTTTCCCCCCAAAGCGGCGGCTAAAAGGTAAGTGCTTGGTAAGTGTAAAGGGAAGTCATTGAGACTGCTTACCATAGGGAGGTATCTTGTTGTTTCCAGATTTGGAAGAGGCGGCACCCCATTGTTTTGTTCTGAAAGTCCCTTGTGACTGAAACCTGGAGCCTTTGGAATGTCTGGGTTTGACTTGAGTGGCTCTCGAAGGAACTGGAAAGGACCCGTTCTTAGTAGGCTACTAAATCTTGGAGGTTGCACTTGTAAGAAATCTTTCACAGTTTGCATAGACTTAGCTTTATCTTCCATCTTTTTAAAAACACTTCTTCAGCCTTATTACCAAAG
The DNA here is from genome assembly GCF_019279795.1 of Protopterus annectens. Classification (NCBI taxonomy): domain Eukaryota; kingdom Metazoa; phylum Chordata; order Ceratodontiformes; family Protopteridae; genus Protopterus; species Protopterus annectens. The sequence goes on along the minus strand of NC_056728.1, from coordinate 57,582,869 downwards.
AGACAGTCCTGTTGGTAAAGGAGCATCCAACAATTTTGCTTTAACATGACCAAGGAGATTTTGCTCTTTGAGCCAAGCATGCCTTCTTAGCACAGACCCAGTTACAGCAGCCCTGCAAGAGGCCTCCAAAGAATCAAAACCACATTGCAAAGTATGTTTTCCAACTTGTTCAGATGAATGCAATAAATCCTGTAAATCTTCCACACAGTCAGAAATTAGCATAATTTCCTGTTTAAGCAGTCCCATGATATGCTGGTGATATTTTAGCATATGAAATTGACAGTTTAAAGCTCTGATTGCCAAGGTTGCAGAAGTGTAAACCTTCTTACCCCATCTATCCAGCGTCCTGGAATCTCTATCATAAGGGGTAGGATTTTTAGCAGTAGAAGTCTTAATGCCCTTGGGACCCTGAGAAATGGTTTCAGGATCTGCAACAGGATTTTTAAATAGGAATTTGTGGGAGTCAGGAACCCTGTAGTATCTGTCTGGCTTACAAGGAGCTGGCGGCAGAGAATCAGTAGCCATACTAGATTCTGAAAAAACATCAACAATGTCTAGAACAGGAGGTATAGCCAAAGGCCTACGCTGAGGAAGAAGAAGAAAATCCCCAAGTCTCTTTTTAGATTCAGAGAAATCCTGACTTTCCCAGTGGAAATGTTCCCTTAAGGTATGTAAAATTTCCCCAAAACAGAAATCTCAGGGGGAGAAGCAGAAGGAATGGAATCTTCTGCATCAGAGTCCTCATAAGTAGGAAAAGACCATTCCTGTTCATTAGAACAGTCAGAAGAAATAGAATCATGTTCAGAAGATTCATAATCAATGTCTTGCCTACGTCTCGGGGGGGGGGGGGTAGCTACCCCTGATCAGAGTAATTCAATCTTAAGCCATTTTGATAATTTGTTTTTTAGGCATAGGGGCCTGCACATGTGGGCCAGGCGTCAGTTTTTTAGGCATAGGTCGAGGATTTGGCCTTAGTTTTGAAGATGGCGTCGGTCTAATACACAAATCTGTAGGCTGGAAAACACCCTCAGAAGCTGGTGCCTACACAGTGGCTCTGGACCCATCCAAGGTAGAGACATCCGTGGGTTCCATACTTGAAGCATCTCGCGGCATACCTGACTCCGAATGGGTCTCAGTAGAGGCCTGCGAATCAGAAGTAGCGGGTATCAGGGGCTGTGAAAGCGCTTCACTGAGTACCGGCGAACTGGCTTAGGAGAAGCGTCGTCGGCAGTTTTGGACCTCAACGGCCTGTCTCCGTCTTTTTCTTTGCGTTTTTTAGGAATTCTGGTAGTCTGATTGCTAACAGACAACATTTCTGGATAATTAAAGCGTGAGCCAAAATATTTGGAAGCAAAAATGTACCGACGTTTGATAGTGCGTTGATTAAATAAAGCACAAAAGCGACAGCAAAGCACGCTGTGGTCAAGGCCTAGGCAAGGAATACAGTACAAATGAAAATCCTGTACTTACGTATTATCGCAACCTGTAATGCTAACTCCTAATGTTTTCTTGAAAGGAGTGAATGTTTGAGTAAGGTGGTGTCTGTTGACTCCTACTGATAGGTTTTTGCCAGTTAAACATGAGCAGGAAGAAGAAACGGAATCCGGACCTTGGCAGCCAACTGCGAGAGGGACAAATACTTCTTCATGCATGCATTTCTTTTTAAAGACAGCGCGTAGAACCATGAGCTCTATTACACTGACTACAGATTCAGGGTGACTGTGATCCTCTATGTGTTTTAAACAGGATCTGGAAAGTCAAGCTCCTTCTTAAGGCTTTTTGTGAAAGTGTACAAAATGTACGATACTTTCCTAATGGTATCTTTGACATCAGTTTAACACCAATGTGACTTTTCCGTTTTTCTGTTTGGCAGACCAAGCAGCTCAGTCTTCAGATTATTAGCCTCCAGTCTGCAGTCCTGCTTTCTGCTGCTGTAAAGCACGCTGAATGGTAGGTTAACATCAGTCTTACACTCTGCTATCCCGTCGAGGAGGATTTCAGTGTTGTTTTCTGTTTCAGAATAAAAGTGATGAGATGCTGTGGAAAACTGAAGTTAACTTACTATTCCGATTTGTCGTTTACAACAGCAGAAAGCAGGAGTGCAGACTTGAGACTAATATCTGAAGACTGAGCTGCTCGCGGAATTCACCTCTAAGTCTTTAAAGCCCACTAGCAAAGTCTAAAATTTTAACCCTTAATCATCTTACAAACCCACCACCAATATCCTAGAAGACTTAACAGTTCACCCTTCCTGATTACACTTTGTTGTAGTTTTAGTAAAAGAGAAGAAAGTATACCATGTTGCAAAATCTGGTTGCGATAATACGCAAGTACCGAAAATCCTTATGAGGCATTTGCTTCCCATAAGTAATGCAATTATTAACTTTTACTGACACCGGTAAGGAGCAAGAAAAAGTTTCCCCAACGGGGTACTTAGCTTTTTAGTAGAAGACTTCGGATCTGAAACTCGAAAACAAAAATTTCAGGAGTCAGCTGACCGGCACTTGCAAACTGCTTCTGCTTCGGGCACCATGCAAGAAAGACTAATGTAATGGCATTGGCTGCATGTTTTATAACCCTGACGACCTGATGTCACGGAAGAAGGGACAGCAAGCAATGCATGACCCAAGACTTTGTTATCAGGCCGACTGAGGGCAACCTGCCAGCAGATTACCCAAATGTAAAGACTGCAATAATGAAACATGAAGAACATCAAGACCAAGTTGATGCATCAAGCCCCACTGGTAGCCATGCTGCAGAAAACAGGCTAAAATTACAAATAAAATACTAATAATTTTGAGGTGTTAATAGATCAGGAAAGAAAGTGAAAAAAAAAACAGTTTTTTTTTTTTAGTTTTAAGGTGGAGTTTTCCTTTAAAAGTTGTCTCAATGCCAGACAGCAGTCCTATCCAAATCTGTATAGCAGCTTAAGCCTGAAACAGGTTGCAAGTGTGTGGGGCTGTGTACAAAATACTGAAAGGACATGGGGAGTATCTAGAAATTTCAGTTGAACAAGCACTGAAAATAACAATTTTTCTCTATTAAATATAAACCCTACATATGTAATTAATATTGCAGCATAAGGAATACATTTATAATGCCTAACGGCAGATGAACTGTATTGCGTTGAACGGAAAACACTTCAGCACAAAAAGCAATCAGCACACATTTTATGCAGGGGCTGTGCCCCCTCCCAATCACCTGCCAATTTTATCTACCAACTCCAAGATCACACTACAGTGGGGAAAAGAGAAAATTCCCTGCCCTGCTATACTGCAATCTCATTGGCTTTTAAGTTTTGGCGATTTTTCTGTGTAAACGCCATTCAGAATTTCAGCTTTATAACTGTATCCTACAGCATACATATTAACTAACTCATTAACTCCAATGGGTGTCTGGAGGTTTACACAAGTCCCAATGATAGCACTGTGATCTTTATCACAAAAAGAAGTTGAATCATCTTATTTCAAACAAATATTCAAATTTCTGGTGCCAAAACAGTTACTAAAATAAAATAAATTGAAAACTGTTATGCACAAACTATTCTTTACAGCAACAGTGCTCATGAGATTCTAGGTCTTAAATTGGACCTTATGACTCATAATAAACGCAGTAAATATTAATCGTGTAACATTTTTTAAACAGTTTGCATCATCTCTGTAACCAGTCAAGCTACACAACACTGTCAAGCAGCATTTTGTTCATCCACATGAGACCTTTCATATGAGGCTAAGCAATTATGTCAGTTACTTGGTTGTTGAGATAAGAAAATAAGAAGTTATGTACTCACCATAACGTTCCATCTGAGTAGGTAGCTTCATTTGTCTGCAACCTGTGGGTCTTGGATCCGATATCAGATCCGAGCCGGCAACTTGTTTCAAGCTAATGGATCCGAGCTCCTAGCTCCTTCCCTCACCCATAATCCCCTGCGAACCCTCCATGACCTCAGATTGAGTTTGCCCCTCAATATATACCCAAAACGGGTATCCAACTAAGCTAGATCCGAAGAAGGCCAGTGGGAAGGAGGGGGGGGTGGTTACAGACAAATGAAGCTACCTACTCAGATGGAACGTTATGGTGAGTACATAACTTCTTAATCTGAAGTAGGGAGTTCATTTGTCAGCAACCTGTGGGACAGAGTCCCCAGATACCTGAACCTTGGGTGGCCATCATGGAAGGATATTGCGAAGCACCGCAGAGCCAAAGGATGCTCTCCCTCTAGAAATCACGTCCAGTTTGTAGTGGTTAATAAAGGTACGAGATGAAGCCCAAGTGGCTGCCGAACAAATATCATCCAATGGGACTCTAGACTTGAAGGCCGCAGAAGTAGAGATGGAACGAGTGGAATGTGCGCGAACTCCTACAGGTGCGGGTCTCCCAGAGGCTTGGTACGCTAATAGGATACATTGAGAAATCCAGCGTGATAGAGATACTTTTGATATTGCTTTCCCCAGATTAAATTTGGCAAAGGAAACAAACAGCTGGTCGGATTGTCTATGACCAGCTGTTCTACGAGTATAAAAGCGTAGCTGCCTATGAACATCTAATGAGTGCAGCTTGTACTCTCTCCTTTATTCTGATATTTAGGGAAGAAAACCGGTAAATTTATGGATTGATTTATATTGGTTTCTGATGCTATTGTGGGAAGAAAAGAGGGAATGATCCTGAGGTACACTCTGTCTGGGTGAAAGATCAAATAAGGAGGCTTCACAGAAAGAGCTTGAAGCTCCGAAACTCTTTTTGCAGAAGTGATGGCTACAAGGAATGCTGTTTTCCAGGACAAGAATTTGAGATCTACTGAAGCAGCGGGATCAAAAGGTGGAGCAGTCAAGGCTTGAAGAACTAGTGAAAGATCCCATGGTGGTACGGCTTCTTTTATAGGGGGTCTAAGCAAAAAGGTGCCCTTGAGAAAGGTTTTACACAACTTGGCCGACATCAAAGGCCCTGTATCATGTCCCACATGGTAATGTGAGATGGCTGCCAATTGCACTCTGACAGTTGAGCAACTAGCGCCTTCCTGAAAAAGTTCGGTTAGGAAGTCTAATATGGACGGAAGAGGAGCCGTAAAGGGATCTAGATTATGATGCTCCGCCCAGATGGAGAAATGTTTCCATTTACTGCGGTACACTTTCCTGGTGGAGGGCTTATGCGCTGCCACAAGGATGGCCTTGACTGGTGAAGAGATACCGGGAGTCCTAACTAGGAGTGGAACTGGAGCAACCAAGCTCTCAGTTTCAGATTGTCCAGATTTGGGGTCAGTAAGTCCGACGGATGGGAGATTAGATCCGGACTGGGATCCAGAATCCAAGGAGGATTCACTAGGTGAGACCACAGGTAAGGGATAGGCATAAAGTAGACCGGGTGGCCAAGCATGCACCAGAGCGTCTCTTGGAGTTTCCCCTGGAGGGGGAATCAGAGCGAAGAAATTGCCGCATTTGGTGTTTGAGGGAGAGGCAAAAAGATTGCAGCAGGGTTGCCCCCATATTGCGAATATCTGCTTCGCTACTAGTGGGTTGAGAGACCACTCGTATGGGGTAAGAAGGGTGCGACTGAGTTTGTCCGCTAGGATGTTGGTCCGCCACGGAATATACGTTGCAATCAGAAAGCGGTTGGTGGAGATCGCCCATTCCCACACTCTCATAGCTTCGCGGCATAGAGGGTAAGATCTGGTTCCCCCGTTTGTTGATGTACCAGACAACCGACATGTTGTCCGACTGAATTGCAATCGTTCCTATGGGGAGGAGATTCTGAAGTGCTTGCAACGCGTACAGCACCGCTCTCATCTGCAGAACGTTGATATGCAGGGAGGTCTCTGTATCGTTCCATGTGCCTTGGACCGTCCTGCCTGAATAATGCCCCCCCCCACCCGAGGCGGGAGGCGTCTGTGGTCACCGTGGCGAGAGGGGGAGAGGTGCAGAAGGGATGGCCCATATGGAGGTCCGAAGCATGGAGCCACCATAATAGAGACCTCCTGCAAGCCTTGCTGATAACAATGGGGTGAAGAGGAAAGGACAGAAAGGACCATTGCACTAGAAGGGTCCAGTGCAGTACCCGCATTTTCAGACGGGCGCATGGAAGGAGCGTTATCGCTGCCGCCATGGAGCCCAATGCCCTCAGGACCAATTCCGTTGGTGGGGTCTCTGATTGGAGGATAGCCCGCACATGGAGTTGCAAATTCTGAAGTCTCTCGGATGTTAGAAAGGCTCGTTGCTCTCTGGTGTCTATTCTGGCTCCTATGAATTCTATGGCTTGTGTCGGGGCCAGAAGGGATTTGTCGGCATTGATGGTGATGTCTAACTGTGGGGCTAGGCGGAGAAAGAAATCTCTGGCTGAGCAAAGTAGATGTCTTGTTGGGGCAGTCAGGAGCCAGTCGTCCAGGTACGGAAAGACCTGTATTCCCTGGAGTCTCAGGTGGGCCACAATCACTGCTAATACCTTGGTGAACACCCTGGGGGCTGTAGTGAGGCCAAAGGGAAGGACTCTGAACTGGTAGAGACTGGCTCCCAGCCGGAAGCGGAGGAACCTCCTGGATCGTCTGTCCATTAGAATGTGGTAGTACGCATCCTTGAGGTCTATAGAGCACATCCAATCGTTCTCCCTTAGAAGGGGAGAATAGATTGAAGAGTGACCATTCGGAATTTTTCCTTGGTTACTGACAGGTTCAAGCGGGAAAGGTCTAGAATCGGTCTCAAGTCCCCCGTCTTTTTTGGTACCAAAAAGAACCTGGAGTAGAACCCTAATCCGAGCTGGTCTTGGGGGATGGGCTGGATGGCTCTTTTTCTTAGCAGCTGCTGAATTTCTGCGGCTGCGGCCTCCCTCTGATCGGGTGGTACATCGGGGAGGCTCTTGAATTTGGGGACATGAAGTAATGGTATTTTGTACCCTCTGGATATAATTCGAAGCACCCAGTGGTCTGTCGTGATGGACTCCCATGCCGCTAAGTGCTCCGAGAAGCGCCCCCCGACTGCCTCCAGAGTGGAGCAGTCAGGCAACCCTTCAGGGCTGCTGCGTGGGCCGTTCAGAGAAAGGTTCTCTGGACCCAAAGTTTCTCGGAGCCCCTCTGCCCCTGGGGTGGCGTCCTCCCTGTCCTCCTCTGCCACGGAAGGACTGGTTGTCTGGAGCGGGTTGGGAATGTTGCGATTTCCGGAACCACATCATCTTCTGACCCTTTTGGTTCTTCGAAAAGGACCGCTGGGGAGCAGAGAAGCGGACTCTGACGGCAGACAACGTCTTCCCATCCTTCTCGTTCTGGACAAGTGTCTCGCGAACCGTTTTGCCAAACAGGGCAGAACCATCGAAAGGGGCGTTCGCAACAGACGCTTTAAAGGGCTCCGCAAAGTCACAATGACGGAGCCAGGCCTGACGTCTCATGACCAGGCCTGCTCCGCTAGCCCTAGCGGCTCCCTCGGTGGCGTGGGACAATAGCCGCATAGAGGTAATTGAAATTGATCTCAGAGTGGCCATTCAGGTGGAGTACAATTGTTTGTCCTCCGCCGACATGGACTCGGGGGGGCAGCATATTCTTTGATAAGATCCTGCTGCATCCTGATGACATGTGCCATATAGTTCAGAGACCTTACAGAGAAGGTCGCTGAACTAAAACCTTGCTTCCCTAAGCGGTCCATCGAGCGGGACTCCTTGCTCGGTGGATGGACTGAGGGGCTCTCCTGAGCTAGTTCCCTCTTCGTGGCTGCCGCCATCAACATGGCATCTACGGGGGGACCCTTGCTCCAGTGCGATCGGTCTGAGGGGGGACTTAGTATTCTGTCCGGGCATTTTGGTATTGGCTCCACGGTGTCCGGATCCTTCCACGCCCTGGTAGTAATAAGGTCCACCAAGGGGTCGGCCGGAGGGAACACCCAAGAGGTAGACGGGCCTGCTTCGAATGCCTCCAGAAACACTGACTCGTCGGAAGAAGACTTGGGGGCAGACCACCCACCTCTGATCCTCAGCATCTCCATGATGTCTCCAAAGGAGACATCCTCAAGGGGTGATCTTGGGGAGCCATCCCCTTCCTCCAAGTCCGTGTCCTCAGTTAAGGACTCAGGGGAGTCCACGTGCCACCTCTTGCACTTATGCTTGCGGGGCACTTCCTTGGGGGGGGGCTGTCCGAGGAGGCCTCGCCAGCAACATCCTGTTCCAATGGAACCATCCGGGACATTGAAGCAGGCTGTCCCTTTGGCAGGGTGATGGAAGCCTGGCCCAGCAGAGAGGGAGTGCAGGGTGGAGCCGAGACAAGGGCCGGGGGTCCGGATGCTCTCAACAGAGCCCTCTCCACTACATCAAAAGCCGAGGGGGAACCACTCTCTCTGAGCTCCGAGAGTCGGCTCCTTCTCGGATCCGATGAAGGGATCGGAACCAGTGCCGAGACCATCATTTCCGAAGGACCAGTGCGCTCCGACCTGGACGGAGCCAAATGCACACTGAATCCCTCGGATCCGAAGCTCGGGCCACGGCTCCGAGAGGTCGGATCCGACAGGCTGGAGGGAAGTGTCGGATCAGAAGTACCAAGTAGTGTCGGCGCCGACCCACCCCCGGCTCCAACACTGCTCGGCTCCGAATGCTCCGAGCCCGGATAGCGGGTTGGAGAAGGAGCAATAGGATGGAAAAAAGGTGTCGAGCCCCCCCCCCCGAAGGGGGGGGAGGCAAGAGCACTCCCATCTGCAGCTGGGCCTGGATGAACCTTCGCATCACCCGGTCCAAGTCTGCATCGGACATACTGAAAGTCGATCTCGAAGAGGTCACCGAAGCAGGCTTGGAATGCTGCCTCGATGACCGATGGAGATCGGGCCTCCTCCTCCTCGGGCCCTGGGGGAGAAACAAGGGGATCGGAGCCGAGGAGGAGGGGACCTAAAAGCAGTGGAGGGAGAAGCCCGCTTAGCTGGTGGGGCCGAAGCGGAGGCCTCGGCCCGCCGCTTGTGGTGCTTCTCCCTCCGTTTCTCCCTCCTGGCCCCCCTGTCCTCCGGTGCTTTAGCGGGAGTTTGAGTCCCAGCCGAAGGAAGGGGGGCAGGAATGGCAGCAACCACAGCCTGTGGTAGAGCCACGGGAGCAGTGGAGGCCGGAGCCGAGTCCGGGGGTAAAAGTCCCGCCAAGACCAGCTTCGACCTCCGCTCTTTCAGTACCCTGGGGTTGAACACTGCACAAATGGTACAGCCTGAGGTGAGGTTTTCAACCCCAAGGCACTGAACGCACCGAGTGTAGCCATCAGCCGGGGAGAGCTTATGGCCACACATGGTACATTTAGAAAAAATGCCTTTTGGGGCCTCAGCCATACTTAAAAGAAAAGGTAGTGTTACACAAACACACAGGCCCCAAAACACAACACACACACACTCACTAACGACCAGCGAAGGGAGGGAAAAAACTAATTAAAAGAAAAATAATTTTACACTACAGGGAACCTAACACTCACACACTTTATATTTTTGTAAAAAAAGAAGAAAGTTGACAGAAAATGCACACTTAACTGACAATTACTCGTCGAGCTCACAGGAATCCAGCTATCCACAAGCGTGGCAAACTAGATCTGAGGTCATGGGGGGTTAGCAGGGGATTATGGGTGAGGGGAGGGGAGGAGCTAGGAGCTCGGATCCATTAGCTTGAAACAAGTTGCCGGCTTGGATCCGATATCGGATGCAAGACCCACAGGTTGCTGACAAATGAACTCCCTACTTCAGATATATATTTATGACAATATGACCATTGCGTGAACAATAATTAATATCTCTTAAGCAGCACCAGACAGAAGTCATATCAATGCATGGATTTATATGAACAAAAGAAGCACAGAAGCTGGTAAATCTAAATCACACTGCTGTTTTATTCATGTAGAATTCCATTAAAAAACATCGAAATACATAAAACGAATGAAATTCTACATGAATAAAACAACGGTGTGATTTAGGATTACCAGTGTCCTTGCTTCTTTTGTTCCTACAAGTCTATTAGTTGTTTTCTGGATTTTTATTAGTTGTATACCAATTCAGTTGTGTTGCCCATTATGTAAACTTTAAGATGAAAATTTTCAACTGCTTGTATACAACAGTTTTGAAATGATGACTATAAATATGAACAGGCTATATTAGATACCCATGGTGCAGAAACACTTGTCACTACAATATAACAAGTCAAGATTAATGTACTAGCTTGGACAGGTATGGCAGAACAGCCTCTGTTGCTACCTCAGATCCAAGTGGATTTCCAGTTTTATTTTTGTCTATGGTGCTTTCCGCACAGAGACTGCAAGCCCCTGCCTCCCCCCATCAACAAGTCTTTACCAGGTGCTCTGGCACAGTTTTGCATGCCAATTACATGCTGTAGGTGAACAACTGATCTACAAATTTCCCAGAGGTATGTACAAGTGTGTGTGTGTGTGTGTGTGTGTGTGTGTGTGTGTGTGTGTGTGTGTGTGTGAATATGCATGTGTAAGCGCTATGGCTTCCCCCACAACCCTAAACAGTATAAAGTGAGTACTGGAAAAGTGAATTTAAGTGTTTGCATAGATAGTAACAAACAGGTACCATTGCAGACAGTTGCTTTTCTTGCTGGATCACTTGCATCCTACTTAAATTTCTTTATATCGACCATTCAGTGCCACCAAGGTGGAGAAATCATCACCCTTTCAAAATAAATTTTTACACCATGACCTACATATGCTGCATGTCTGGGTACAGTCATGTTAAGGAACGAGTGTCATTAGGTTAAGCTGAGAAGTACTCATTTTGTCAATTAGATTGCCCCATGTCCGTATAGTTTACAAATAGAAAAGGCTCTGCTCACCCTTTGCTCTTCTTGGTCCTGCAGCAACACCTCCAGCAACAGTACACGAATGCAATTAAAATGATCCCACACACCACACTCATGGTAATAATCAGTGCTTCGAAGTTCACTGCAGAGACAACACAAGAGTTAATCTGGTTCAGTCAAAACTTTACCACTTCAGTTTTGTTACAGAATTCCTACTGTTACACAAGAAATACAGCTCAAATCACATGACTTTAACCACCATTATATTCCTGATGAGAGCATATAATGGTCACTGCGCACTGCATAATCAAATAAACTCCAGCTCCCACCCCCCAACAAGGCCAAACATTAACACATCAGTATTTACTAGAGCAACTTTACTTGGCAGGATTATTACATCCCAAATACACAAAGTGTCGGCACAGGTATCCCAAGTCCACCAGGATAATACTTCAGATCCTAGTAAAAATGCTGCCAAAGTCAAAACTGATCAAGTATTTAACTGCTGGGCAAGCAGGTAGACTTTTTTAAGCATTGTAGACAGCTACATGTATACTCTCCCTAGTGATGATTCAGTAAAAGGGCGTTGTGATACACAAACATTTAATTTACAAATACTAGTGAAAACTTACACAACTGCAAACACAAATGGCAAATTCTGTCCAGTTTTGTATGTTGCTGTCCTTCATTTACACATATGTATATACCATGTAGTGCATGGAAGGCTGTGTCTGTGTTGGTAATGCTCTAAACTGTGATTTTCTACAGTGCACCCACCAGTGCCAGGATGTGCTCCAGATCTCTACATGCTCGAATAGGACAGACAGGTAAGGGAAAACAAACAAATGCATTGGTCTGGACAGAGGGGGTCACAACCAACTTACACTCCTTAGAACACTACTAGCAGAACCCCCCCTTCAACATGCAGACGCTCCTGCTATAAGTGTTCCAACAAGGAGCAAATTAAGTACTGTCCTGCAGCCAACAATTATTTGCTCAAACCTGTCCACAAACTTTGGTTTTAAGTGCCACTGTTAGCAACCTGCTAGATATCTGGACAGACACACATTACAAGTGTGATGTGTAGACTGGATGAGCAAATACAGTGCTAGTGCTACTGTGATTACCCTGGTACTAGCATAAACTCAGCATCCTCACTAACGCCAAACCAAACAGCCTTTAAAACTGCTTGAAGGAGGTACTCCTCAAAAAAAAAAGGACTGAACCATTTTTCTTTGAGTTACATCCCCTTCCCAAAGAGTGGTCCACTAGCTTTTACTTATGCAAATCCACCTAATTCTTAAATAAACTGCCACAAAACACCCCTCCCTGCCAAATGGGGTAATAGTCAAGCCTACACACCATGACTAACAAAATGTTATGAAATGCAGGGTTTTACATGAAAAAAAAATCATTCACGGTAGAAGGCTTACTTTGAAAGTACTATTAAAATAAATACAGTTTATGAGATCCTTATATTTGTAGCTGATGCAGTCATCCTTATCCTCAAAGAGAAACACAATTTTTTTCTCTCCAAACCATTAGTCTAACTCCTGGGCTAAAATGAGTCAGGCTGCTTTCAATCAGGTTAGTATAGCCACACTGCAGGGCTGGCATCAATTTCCAATCTAGAGGCCAAAATCAGATAAATAATCTCAGAGTAATTTTTTAAAGTATGCCAGAGACAGCACACAAACTCAAGACTCTTATAGGGTCATACTAGGCTATCTGCCCTAGGGCATTTATAAGCCTAGCCAGAATGTGTTTGGCTATCGCCACCCATTTTAAATTTATTTTGCTATGCCCTTTTTCGAGGTTAGTATACTGTGCCTCTAACAGTGACACAGAAGTGATACGGTAAACCTACGATCTCCCATCCACTCATCAAGATTCCTCTTGAAGAGAGTCAATGAGGGACTCTGCCTAACCTGGACTGGGATTTTATTCCAGAGTGAAGGGAGCCTCTGGGTTATGAATCTGTCCCTCCAGCATGTCCTATTTATTTCAGTGCTGAGGTTCAAGTCTCTCAAGCGCGTAGCTCGGTGGGATTTGGATTTTCTGAGGTGCAGCATGTCCATTAATTCTGGGTTGGACATGGCTTTATACGTCAGGCACAAATCGCCTCTGAACAGGCAGTATGCCACTGAGTAGAGCTGGAGTTTCTTTAACCGAGCAGCATATGGCATCTGTTTGAGCCCTTTGATCCACTTGGTGAGGTACTTTTGGGGTCTTTCCATTTGCTGCAGGTGTCTGGTAAGGTACATCCCAAAAGGGGCATTGTACTCAATTATGGGCCTGATGAGGGATGAGTAGAGAGGCATGATGACCTCCCCTGATCTAGATGTGAATCCCTTCATGATTAGGTGGGCTATATAAAATGTTTTTCTAACCACTTTGGCCAAGTGGTTGTCAAATGAGAGATTGCTATCAACTTGGGTCCCCAGGTCCCTAATTACTTCTTCCGTACTTAATGGATTACCACCTATGTGGTAATTTGTGGGCACTTTGTTTTTGCCAAAGGGGATGACTATTCACTTTTTGGCATTTAGCTTGAGGCCATGGCTCTGGCACCAGTTGTCTGTTTCTGTGAGGCCCTTTTGGAGGATGCTTGTGTCGGCTGAAGAGTCGATTATGGCACCCAGTTTGCAGTCATCTGTGAACTTGGTCAGCCACAGTCCTTCCGTGTTGGCCTGTACCTCCAAGAAATATATACTGAACAAGAGAGGTCCCAGGACTGAGCCTTGTGGGACACCACTTGTAACTGGTTTGGAGTCTGACATGGCTCCAGCAATTCTAACCATGTGGGTTCTGTCCTTGAGCCAGTTTGCAATCCATCTAGTGACGTAGGGGTTTATATTTAAGCTGGTGAGCTTATCTATAATGCCAGAGTGGGGTATTGTATTGAAGGCTTTTGTGAGGTCCAGGTAGGCTGTGTGGACCACCTTACCCTCGTCAATGGCCTTGGTGACTGTTTCAAAGAAATCAACCAGGTTTAAGAGGCAGGATCTGCCCTTAAAGCCAAACTGGGTAGGATCCAGTGTCTGTAGGTCCCCAATATCTTTATTTATAAGGTCCATGATGATCCTTTCCATAGCTTTGCAGACCAAGCTAGTCAGGCTTATGGGGCGATAGTTTCCATTTTATAGTCTTGGAACTATAAAGCAATAAAAGGTTAGTCTCCATCATTCAACCGAGTTAAAAGAGGCAAATCAAAAAGTTAACTTTCTCTCTCTCTGGAAAATCAAGAGAGACCTCATCGATACATCTTGGCACAAGTCATTAGTAGTCAAAATGCAGTGCCATAGCTTCAATCTTCATATCAAACAACAACACTATTAAAGCAGTGAAGGTCTATTGTAATTTGCAAAGAAACTTGCATAATGGAATGGATTTTGATTGATTACTCTGACAAAGTATTTTCAAACTTCAAGACAAAAGCACTTATGACACTAAAGTTGCCATTTCCATTTGGGATGTGGTTTTCTGAGGAAAAGGTATTTTGCATAATACAGCCACTATTTTTTTTTTTTTTTTAACCTGCATTGCTTCTGTTGAGTTTTGATCATTAAAATGATGCAATCATAATTTCCCTAGGGGGTGCACTGGAAATATACAACACAAAAACTGTTATTAGACCATGCATCTTACCATTTAACTCCCTGCACTATTTTTAGTACCAGCATTTCTTTTTAAAAAGTGTACTAAATTCTGCTCTTTCAGTGCTGTAAATGCTAATGAAAAAAAAAAAAACTTGTAAAAATCTCTTTTGACTACTTTCTGATAATTTTTTTCATCCCTTCCTTGGGCACACCCACCCCTTTTGGTCCCTCTATATAAACACTGTTGGATGACTGCTCCTTTCCCCATGCATCACCAGTTTTCACAGATTCATAAATTGTGAATAGACTAATGACCTGGTGGGGGGTGGCTTTCTAAGCTTAGACAAGTTAGCCCAAAAGAACGTGCTGTATCTGAACAGGACACTGACAGCCAGGCATTTATAAGATACCACTCTCCATAATGGGGATGGGTGGCAGGTCTAGTGTAAATTTCCTATTCCCCCACCCACTGGTCTAGGTTGCACTTAAACTGGATTTCTTCTACTAATTCTTCTGCAGTCCTTCCCTAAATTTAAAACCATTAAATTCTCTACTAGCTTTCCTAACCTAGCTACTACTACCCACATCTCTACCACTTCTACTTTTAGTTCTCATTCTCCTACTTTAACTCAACCCTCCGTTTTCTATTCCACTTCTGCAACTAAACTTGTATTTGGTTTGTAAGATCTTTTAAGTACATCGCTTGTCAGATTTTCTATGCTTTTTCATAAAAGTAAAAAAGACATTATGTACTTATCAAAGTTCCATCTGTATTGTCAAATGTTCGTTTCTCCTCACTATACGTTTAGATCCGAACCATCGGATCAGACTTGGCCGTTATTAAGCTTGTGCCAATCAAAAAGCTCTTTGACACCTCCCCTTACTCACAAAGGACCTCTCCCTGTTACCCCAGATCTTGTTTGCTAGGATTACTCCAAGGAGGAAAGAATATATAAATACATTTTTAAACAAGACGAAGCTAAAAAGAAGCCATAAATTATACTTCCTGTTCTACCAGAAACAGGTTTAGGGCTTGGATGGAGGTGTTATGAGGAGAAATGAAAAACCGACAATACAAACAGAACGTTATAAGTACACAATTTTTATCTGATGCTGTCAATTTTTCATTTCATCCACACAAAAGTGACAGAGTCCCCAGCTACCTTCATCCTGGGTAGACTCATGGAAGAATATTCCTCAGAACCAAGGGAGGCTCTTCCCCTGGAGAAGAGATCCAACCTGTAATGCGTGATAAAGGTATGGTGATTTATCCAAGTGGCCACTGCACAAATTTCATCTATGGATGCATTACTCTAAAAAAAAACTGCTGAAGTTGCCATGGCCCTGGCTGAATGAGCCCGAGCAGGTCTAGAAGAAGAGTTGCACCTTGTCTGGTGTAGACGAACGTAATGTAATCAGATTACCATTTCACTAGAGTATACTTAGACAATGGTCGGCTCTTTCTAGGTCCGGAAAAAGAAATAAAAAATGATCCTCCTTCGTAAATTCTTTCATGCTGTGCAGATAAAAATGCAATTGTCTATGGACATCCAGTAGATGCAGTACGTATTCTCCTTTATTAGTGAACTTAGAAAGAAGGGCATGTTAATGCTTTGATTGACATTAGTCTCACAAACAACTTTAGGTAAATAAGGAAGGGTTGGTGCGCAAGGAAACAGTGTCTTTATGAAAAAGACGATAGGAGGGCAGGGAGAATAAGGCCTGAATTTCTGATATTCTTCTAGCCAAGGCCTGAATTTCTGATATTCTTCTAGCCGAACAGCCACTATGAAAATGGTTTTCCAAGACAAAAAGTTTATATAACATATCGCTGCAGGTTCAAATGGGGTTGAACTATAAAATGTAGTACCAAGTTAAGGTCTCAAGGAGGAGAGGGATCTTTGTGTGGTGGCCTTAATAAACCCCTTTTGGGAAGGTTTTGCAAAGCTTGTTTGAAATTAGAGAGAAGTTATTAATCCCAACGTGAAAAATAGAGATAACTGCTAACTGCACTTTGAGAGCAGAGGCCGCAGCTTCATTGTCAAAATGGTGAGCTAAAAATTCCAGAACGGAGTGAACAGGAGCTGTGTAAGGATCTATATCATGCTGTTGAGTCCAGATTACAAACCTCCATTTGTTCCTATACAGCTTTTGAGTGGATTCTTATTGGATGATATCAAAATACAACAAACTATGGAGGGCAGCATAGGTTGTATGTCTATAAATAGAACTGGAGAAACAAAGCAGTCAGCTTGAGGCTGGACAGATTGGAACGAATCATTTCTGTTGGGTGTGACGGAAGGTCTGGAGTGGGTTCTCAGAATCCAGGGTTCTTCCCATAAATGAGGCTAAAGGAATGGAAAAATACAGTTTTGTACCTACCATAAATGTAGATGTTAGAGTGTCTTTACTGCTGCAGTCATTACACTTGGGTTATCCTGCCGTCAAGCAGTCCCGCAGTCGGCCAGAGTTCCAAAGTCTTGGTCCGGTGTCGGTTGCTGTCACTTCTTCCCTGACGTCAGTGTGCCAGGGGTATACAAGATGCAGCCGACGCCATTTTCTTCAGTTTTTCTTGCCCCAGATGTCAGGTGCCCCCAAATAGGTAGGCAATACATATTGCTAATGAAACGTACATAAAAAATTAAAAACAATACCTTCAGTCACAAGCAAATACACCACATAGGTTGTATAGGATAGAAAGGTATAGATAAGTCCCAGCTAAAAAAGTGGGGATGGAGGGAGGGTAACCTGGACTGCAGCAGTGAAACACGAACATCTACATTTATGGTAGGTACAAAACTGTACTATGTTCGTGTTTCACTGCTGCAGTCATTACACTTGGGTAGAATCCCAAAGCTGACGTTGGGAGGCTGGAGCTAAAAAGCATTCGGTGTGGCTATAAGGCCCTGCAACACTGCAGTGGCAAAGCCAGCTCTGGATTTTGAGTAAAGAGGCAGGTGGTAATGCTTGGTAAAGGTATGCACTGAGCTCCAAGTTCCTGCTTCCAATATATCCTTGGTAGGTACTCCTCTGAGTTAGGCAGTTGAGGTGGCAGTAGCTCTGGTGGAATGAGACCAGACGTTGCTAGGCACAGTTTTTCCATGTTGTGTGTAGCAGAAACGTATACAGTGTCCTATCCATTTGGAAATGGTCTGTTTTGAAATAGCTTTCCCCTGTGATCCTGCAGCATAAGCTACAAACAGCTGTTCAGTTTTTCTGAAGGCTTTTGTTTTGTCCAAATAGTAGCGTAGCTGTCTGTGTATGTCCAAAGTATGCAGAAGTCTCTCCCCTTTATTCTGCGGATTTGGATAAAATGTTGGCAAATGAATAGTTTGATTTAGGGCCACACCGGATACCACCCTTTGGCATAAAAGTAGGGTTTGTTCTTAAAGACCCTGTCTTGATGAAAAATGATGAAAGGTTCCACTGCCATTAGTGCCTGTAACTCTGAAACTCTTCGTGCTGAAGTTACTGCCAAGAGCAGAGCAGTTTTCCATGAGACATTTTAATTCTGCTGAATTTGCTGGTTCAAAAGGTGGTAAAGTTAATTTCTCCAAGACATAGTTAAGGTCCCAAGTTGGAGTTGGGGCTCTACGGGGCGGTCTTATGTTTTTAGCCCTCTGAGGTATTGTTAAAGTAAAGGATGCGAGAAAATTGGTGGATCTGTGTTGTAATGAGCAGAGATGGCAGAGGCATGGATTTTAATGGATGAAAAAGATAGGCCTTTGTCCAGCATCTCAGTCAAATGTTGTAGTATCTGAGGAATATTGGGGACAAGAGGGTCAAAGCCTTGAGCCTGGTTCCAGGCAGAGAATCTCTTCCACTTTTCTGAGTAGGATTTCCTGGTGCTAGGCCTCCTGGCCTCCAAAATTACATCCATCACAGCTTTAGTGAGAGGGGTAGTCTGTTTTATTAAGTAATCTGTCATGCAGCCAGGTTTAATGTTTCGAGTTGGCTGTGAAATATCTGATTGTTTTGCCGAGTCAGAAGGTGCGGAACATGAGGTAAAAACCATGGTGGGACCCTCAGCTAAGTTAAGATTGGGCGCCAGTGCTGGCGTGGCCAATCTGGGGCAATCAGGATAATTTTTGGCTTTTCTTCTCTGGCTTTTAGGAGTACCTTTGAAAGGAGAGGCAGAGGTGGGAAAGCATATAGTTGTAGGTTTTTCCAGCTGAACGAGACGGCATCTATTTCCCATGCTTTTGTGTGGTAAATCCTTGTGCAGAATTTCTGTAGCTGGCAATTCAGTGGGGAGGCAAACAAATCTATGTCTGGCTTTCACCATTTTTGTGTTATCATGCTGAATATTTGTGGATTTAATTTCCACTCGTGTGGATCCATGATGTTTCTGCTTAAGTAGTCTGCCAGAGTATTTTTCTCTCCTGGCAGGAATTGTGCTTGCAGATGAACTTGAAAGGTTAGAGCTGTATTCCACAAGGTCATGGCTTGCCTGCAGAGGGGGTACGAATGAGTGCCCCCTTGCTTGCTTATGTACCACATAACTGTGGTGTTGTCGGTCTTTAGTAGTAGTGGTCCTGGATGTAAAAGGTCCTTGAAGGCTGTTAGGGCATTTTGTACAGCTAGCATCTCTTTTTGATTGATGTGAAGATGCCTTTGTTCTGTGGTCCACTTGTCCTGGATACATTTTCCTGCCATGTGCACTCTCCAGATGTAATCCGAAGCATCTGTTGTTAGTGTCTGACTGGCTGAGGGCTGAGTGAAAGGTTGTCCCTTGTTTAGGTGAGATGCCATGCCCACCATCAAAACTCTTGTAGGCAAGGAATAAGTGGTATCACTGTTTCCAGACTGTGACAGTGCTGAGACCAAACATTCTTCAGGTACCAATGTAATTTCCTCATATGCAGTCTGGCATATGGAATTAGTAGTATGCAAGATGCCATGAATCCCAAAGCCTGCAGAATTTTTCTTGCAGGGAGTTGGGTTTTTGTTGCCATCAATTGAAAGTATTGAGTCAGTTGTCCTTGTTTGTCTGGTGTGAGATAAGCCATCTGGGCCATTGTATTTAAGCTGGCACCCAGGAATATTATCTCGTGAGGGCACTAGTTTTGACTTCTTTTCGTTTACTGTGTACCCTAGGCAAATTCGCAAGCTTTTTACAAACGCCAGATGCTTTAGAAGAATGTCCTTGCTTTCTGCTTGAATAAGGCAGTTGTCCAAGTATGGGTATATTTGAATCCCCTTTTGTCTGCAAAATGCAATTACTGGTGCCAGGCATTTCGTAAAGACCCTGGGCGCAGTATACAAGTGAAAGGGCAGTGCAGAGAATTGGTAATGCGTTGAACCTGCCAAGAATCTGAGGTATCTTCTGCAATTTTGTCTGATAGGGACATGCAGGTATGCCTCCTTGAGATCCAACGTTAAGAGCCAAGCCTTCTTGCCCAGCATGGGAAAAAGTTGCTGTAGTGTCAACATTTTGAATTTTGGAACATCCAGGTAAGTATTTAGAGAAGAAAGATCCAGAATGGGCCTCCAGGCTTTGTCCTTTCTGGGAACCAGAAAGAGTCTTGAGTAAAATCCTTGTCCTTGCTCCTGTGTTGGTACCTTTTGAATAGCTCTCATGTCCATGAGTGCTGTAATTTGTTTTTGAGCCTCTGCCCACTGATTTGGTGGCAGGTTTGGCATTCCTTTTGGCCTTGGCAAAGTGTGAAAGTAGAACCTGTAACCTTGAGATACAATATTTAGAACCCATTTGTCTTGGGTGATCATATGCCAATTGTGAGAAAAAAGTGCTAGTTTTCCCCCCAAGGGGGCTGCCAAGAGAGAAGTGCTTGGCAGCTGAAGGGGGAAAGTCATTGGTTCTGTTTCCTATAAGGTGGTGGCCTGCCTTCCCCTCCCTTTCTGGGTTGATGCACCCCATTGTCGAGGCCTGTAAGAACCTTGTGGCTGACCTCTGCTTCTTGGACGTCTGTATCTGCCCCTTTGAGGTCTATCTGTAAGTGGAAAGGACCAATTCTTTTGTTGGCCAATTTCTGCTAAATAGAGGAGGTTGAACCTGTAAGAAATCCTTCACCGTTTGCATAGATTTTGCCTTATCCTCCATTTTCTTTAATACCTCTTCTGCCTTAACTCCAAATAAAACATCCTGCTGCAAAGGTGCATCCACTAATTTTGCTTTAACATGATCAGGTAAACTTTGCTCTTTTAACCAAGCATGCCTTCGAATGACAGACCCTGTAAAGTACAGTTTTGTACCTACCATAAATGTAGATGTTCGAGTGTTCACACTGCTGCAGTCATTACACTTGGGTTATCCTGCCGTCAGGCGGTCCCGCAGTCGGCCAGAGTTCCAAAGTCTTGGTCCGGCATCGATTGCTGTCGCTTCTTCCCTGACGTCAGTGCGCCAGGGGTATACAAGATGCATCTGACGCCATTTTCTTCAGTTTTTCTTGCCCCAGATGTCAGGTGCCCCCAAGTAGGTAGGCAATACATATTGCTAATAAAACATATATAAAATAAAAACAATACCTTCAGTTACAAGCAAATACACTACAAAGGTTGTATAGGATAGAAAGGTATAGATAAGTCCAGCTAGGACAGAGGGGATGGAGGGAGGGTAACCTGGACTGCAGCAGTGTGAACACTCTAACATCTACATTTATGGTAGGTACAAAACTGTGCTATATTCATCGTGTTACACTGCTGCAGTCATTACACTTGGGTAGAATCCCAAAGCTGAGGTTGGGTGGCTGGTCTATAAAGAGTTAGGATTGGCTATGAGGCCCTGCAGAACTGCAGTGACAAATCCTGCTCTAGATTTAGAGTAAAGAGGCAAGTGGTAATGCTTGGTAAAGGTGTGCACTGAACTCCAAGTTGCAGCCTCCAAAATTTCCTTGGTTGGTACTCCTCTGAGAAAGGCTGTTGCTCTGGTAGAATGTGGCCTAATGTTATTAGGGACAGATTTCCCATGCTGTGTGTAGCAGTAAGAATACAGTGTCCTATCCATTTGGAGATAGTCTGCTTTGAGATAGCCTTGCCCTGTGATCCTGCAGCATGTGTTACAAACAGTTGCTCAGTTTTCCTGAAAGCTTTTGTTTTCTCCCCTTTATTCTGTGGGATTGGATAAAAAGTTGGCAAATGGATGGTTTGGTTAAGAGCCACACTAGATACCACCTTTGGCATACAGGTAGGGTTTGTCCTTAAAAAAACCTTGTCCTGATGAAAAATTATAAAAGGTTCCACTGCCATTAATGCCTGTAGCTCAGAGACTCTTCGTGTTGAAGTTACTGCCAGGAGCAGAGCTGTTTTCCATGCTAAAAATTTTAGAATGGCTGTATTGGCTGGCTCAAAAGGTGGCAGGGTCAGTTTTTCCAAAACAAAATTGATGTCCCAAGTTGGTGTTGGTGCTCTCCGGGGCGGTCTTATGTTTTTAGCCCCCTCTGAGGTACTGCTTTAGCAAGGGATGTGAGAATAAAGGAGGATCCGTGTTGTAATGTGCTGCAATGGCAGAGGCATGGATCTTAATTGATGAGAAGGATAGGCTTTTGTCTAGCATCTCAGTTAAGTATTGTAAAATCTGAGGAATGTTTGGGACAAGAGGGTCAAGACTTTGAGCCTGGTTCCAGGTGCAGAATCTCTTCCATTTTTCTGAGTAAGATTTTCCTGGTGCTAGGCCTCCAAAATGACATCCATAACAGCTTTAGAGAGAGAGGTGTTGCCTGTTTGACTAATGAATCTGCCATGCAGCCAGGTTTAGGGTTTTGAGCTGACCATGCAGGATCTGATTGTTTTGTTGAGTCAGAAGGTGTGAAATATGAGGCAAAATCCATGGTGGGCCTTGAGCTAAGTTCTTTAAGATTGGGTACCAGTGCTGGCGTGGCCAGTCTGGAGCAATCAGGATCATCTGTGGTTTTTCTTGTCTGGCTTTTAGGAGTACCTTTGAAAGGAAAGGCAGTGGTGGGAAGGCATAAACTTTTAGGCTTTTCCAGCTGAACGAGAGAGCATCCACTTTCCATGCTTGTGTGTGATAAGTCCTTGTGCAGAAATCTGCAGATGGCAATTCAGTGGGGAGGCAAAAAGATCTATGTCTGGGCATCCCCATTTTTGCGTTACCATGCTGAAGATTTGAGGATTCAGTTTCCATTTGTGAGAGTCCATGATATTTCTGCTTAGATCGTCTGCCAGAGTATTTTTCTTTCCTGGCAGGAATTGTGCTTGCAGATGAACTTGATAAGTTAGAGCTGTGTTCCACAAGGTCATGGCTTGCCTGCATAGGGGATAAGAATGAGTGCCCCCTTGCTTGTGTATGTACCACATTACTGTGGTGCGTCTGTCTTTAATAATAAATGTCCTGGATGCAGAAGGTCCTTGAAAGCTGTTGGGGCATTTTGAACAGCCAACATCTCTTTTTGATTGATGTGAAGATGCATTTGGTCTGTGGTCCACTTGCCCTGAATACATTTTCCTGCCATGTGTGCTCCCCAGGCATAGTCCGAAGCATCTGTTATCGTGTCTGCCTGGCTGTGGGTAGAGTGAAAGGCTGACCCTTGTTGAGGTGACATGCCTGTGCCCACCATCGAAACTCCTGTTGTAGGCAGGGAATTATTGGTATTACTGCTTCTAAACTGTGAGTGCTGAGTACAAACACTTTTTAGGTACCATTGTAATTTCCTCATATGCAGTCTGGCATATGGAATTATTAGTATGCAGGATGCCATGAATCCCAGGGCCTGCAGAATTTTTCTTGCAGGGAGATGGGACTTTTTTGTTGAAAATACTGAGTCAGTTGTCCTTGTTTGTCTGGCGTGAGATACGCCATCTGGGCCATTGTATTTAAGCTGGCACCCAGGAATATTATCTGTTGTGAGGGCACTAGTTTTGACTTCTTTTCATTTACTGTGTACCCTAGAGAAATTAGCAACCTTTTTACAAACGCCAGATGCTTTAGATGAGTGTCCTTTGTCTCTGCTTGAATGAGGCAGTCTTCCAGGTATGGATATATTGGAATTCCTTTTTGTCTGCAAAATGCAATAACGGGTGCCAGGCACTTTGTAAAGACCCTGGGCGCAGTAGATAAGCCAAAGGGCAGTGCAGAGAATTGGTAGTGCATTGTACCAGCTTTGAATCTGAGGTATCTTCTGCAATTTTGTCTGATGGGGACATGCAGGTATGCCTCTTTGAGGTCCAGAGTAACAAGCCAAGTCTTCTTGCCCAGCATGGCAAGAAGCTGCTGTAGTGTCAACATTTTGAATTTCGGAACATCCAGGTAAGTATTTAGAGTTGAAAGGACTAGTATGGGTCTCCAGGCTTTGTCCTTTCTGGGGACCACGAAGAGTCTGGAGTAAAATCCTTGTCCTTGTTCCTACTGTGGTACTTTTTGAATAGCTCTCATGTCCATGAGGGCTGATATTTGTTTTTGAGCCTCTGCCCAATGATTTTGTGGCAGGTTTGGCATTCCTTTTAGCCTTGGTAAACTGTGAAAGTGGAACCTGTAACCTTCAGACACAATTATTCAGAACCCATTTGTCTTGGGTGATTGTTTGCCAATTTTGATAAAAAAAAGTGCTAGTTTTCCCCATAAGGGTGCTGCCAAAAGGGAAGTGCTTGGCGTACGAAGGGAGAAGTCATTGGGACTGTTTCCTGTATGGTTGAGATTTGTCCTCACCTCCTTTTGGGGTTGAGGTACCCCACTGTCGTTCTCTGTTAGAGCCTTGGGGTTGAGATCTGCCTCTTGGGCGTCTGTATCTGCCTCTCTGTGGCCTGTCTGACACTGGAAAGGACCAATTCTTTGTAGGCCAATTTCTGCTAAATCGAGGTGGCTGTACCTGTAAGAAATCTTTGACTGTTTCCATAGATTTAGCTTTATCCTCCATTTTAACACCTCTTCTGCCTTAACACCAAACAATGTATCATGCTGTAAAGGAGCATCCAATAATTTTGCCTTAACATGATCAGGTAAACTCTGTTCTTTTAACCAAGCATGTCTTCGAATCACAGAACCTGTAACTGTGGCTCTACAAGAGGCCTCTAAAGAATCAAAACCACACTGCAGAGTACGTTTTCCCACCTGTTCAACTGCATGCAATAAATCCTGCATTTTTTATAGTCAGGAGCTTCTGAGCTTGTAAGCATTTTCTGTTTTAACTGAGCCATTAAATACTGTTGGTACTTAAGCATGTGAAACTGGCAATTTAAAGCCCTTACTGCTAAAGTTGCAGAAGTGCAAACTTTCTTCCCCCATCTATCCAATGCTCTAGAATCTCTGTCAGAGGGGACTGGATTTTTTGTAATGGAAGCCTTAACCCCTTTGGGACCCTGGGAAATGGTTTCTGGCTCAGCAGAAGGGTTTTTATAAAGAAACTTGTGAGAGTCAGGGACTCTATAGTACCTATCTGGTTTGGCTGGTGCGGGGGCAAAGAATCAGGAGATAAGCTGGATTCAGAGAACACATCATCCACAATATCTAACACAGGCGGAATAGCAAGGGGCCTGCGCTGAGGCAATAAAAGGAAGTCCCTGAGCCTTTTCTTGGATTCTGAATAATCCTGACTTTCCCAAAGGAAATGCTCCCTCATGGTATGTAAAGTTTCCCCAAAAGAGTAAACCTCAGGAGGAGAGGCTGAAGGGATAGATTCTTCAGCATCAGTGTCCTCATAGGGGGGTAGAGAGTATCCCTGGTCTGAAGAGGAATCAGAGGAAATGGAAACCTGATCAGAGGAATCATAGTCTGTATCCTGCCTAGGCCTTTTCTCAGGAGGGGATGGGAACCCCTGATTAGAGTAATGAGGTCTTCGGCCATTTTGAGCATCTGTTTCTTAGGCACGGAGGACTGTCCAGGAGAATGCTGTACTTGCTTCTTTGTCTTTAATGGTGTTTTTGTCTTGGCTGTTGCTTTAATGGTAAGTTGTGAAGGTCTGAAAACACCCTCAGAAGCCGATACCTGCTCAGCGGCTCTGGACTCATCTGAGGGATTAGTTTCCGTAGGCCCAATACCTTGAGTTTCCAGAGGCCTAGTTGTCTCTATGTGAGAGTTGGAGGCGGCCTGCGACTCTGAGGTAGTTGGTGTCAGGGGCTGCGAAAGCACCACACTGAGAACCGGTGACTGGCCTAGAAGAGGCTTAGTCATCGGTTTTGGACCTCGGATGCCTGTCTTTATCCTTGTCCTTGCGTTTTTTATGAATTGCGGTCGTCGGTTGTTCCGATGGCATTGTATAATTGAACCTTCAGCCAAAGTAGTGCAAAGCAAAATCAAAACGTCGTTTTATAGTGCGTTTGTTAAATCTGGCACAAAATCGACAACTAGTGACGCTGTGATCAGGGCCTAGGCATGGAATACAGTAAGAGTGGAAGTCCTTATGAGGTATTTGCTTCCCACAAGAAATACAATTAACTTTTTCTGACATCGGTCTGAGGCAAGAAAAAAGTTTCCCCAACGGGGTACTTAGCTTTATTGAAGACTTCGGATCTGAAATTCGACTTTGAAAATCTCAGGAGTCGGCCGACTGGCACTTGTGAACTGCTTTTGCTTCGGGCACCACACGGCAAGAAAGACTGAAGAAAATGGCGTTGGATGCATCTTATATACCCCTGGTGCACTGACGTCAGGGAAGAAGCGACAGCAACCGATGCCAGACCAAGACTTTGGAACTCTGGCCGACTGCGGGACTGCCTGACGGCAGGATAACCCAAGTGTAATGACTGCAGCAGTGTAAAACGACGAATATCTGCTGCTCTACAAGAGGCCTCTAATGAATCAAAACCGCATTGCAAAGTATGTTTCCCCACTTGTTCTGCTGCATGCAATAAATCCTGTATTTCCTTATAGTCAGGAAGGTCTGAATTCGGAAGCATTTTTTGTTTTAATTGAGACAGTAAATATTGCTGATATTTAAGCATGTGAAACTGGCAATTTAAGGCCCTCATTGCTAAAGTTGCAGATGTGTATACTTTCTTCCCCCATCTGTCTAATGCTCTTGAATCCCTTGTCTGAGGGAACTGGATTTTTAGCTGTACAGGCCTTTACCCCTTTGGGACCCTGGAAAATAGTTTCAGGGTCAGCAATAGGGCTTTTATAAAGAAATTTGTGAGAGTCAGGGGACTCTGTAGTTTCTGTCTAGTTTGACTGGAGCAGGAGGCAAAGAATCAGGATTTAAACTGGATTCAGAATACATAACATCCACTATATCTAATATTGGCGGAATAGCAAGGGGTCTGTGTTGAGGCAATAAAAGGAAATCTGAGCCATTTCTTGGATTCTTTTCTTGGATTCTGAGTAATCCTGGCCCTCCCAATGGGAATGCTCCCTCATGGTATGTAAAGTTTCCCCAAAAGAGTAGTCCTCTGGAGGAGAGGCTGAAGGAATTGATTCTTCAGCATCAGAATCCTCATAGGGGGGTAAAGAGTATCCCTGACCTGAGGAGGAATCAGAAGAAATGGAAACCTGGTCAGATGAGTCATAGTCTGCATCCTGTCTAGGCCTTTTATCAGGAGGGGGATCGGAACCCCTGATCAGAGTAATTAAATCTTCGGCCATTTTGAGCATCTGTTTCTTAGGCATGGAGGCCTGTTCTGGTGAATGCTGAACTGGCTTCTTTATTTTTAAAGGGGTTTTAGATTTGGCAGAAGATTTTATGGTTAGTTGAGTAGGTCTGATTACACCCTCTGATGCTGAGGGCTGTTCAGCTGCCCCGGATCCTTCTGATGGGTTAGTTTCGGTAGGTTCTAAATCTTGAGTATCTGAAGGCCCAGCCACGTGGGTGTCGGAGGTAGCCAGTGATTCTAAAGAAGCTGTCATCAGGGGCTGAGAAGGCGCCTCGCTGAGAACTGGAGAACCGGCGACTGGCCTAGAAGAGGCTTCGTCGCCAGTTTTGGGCCTCGGATGTCTGCCCTTGTCTTTGCGCTTTTTGTGTATCCCGGTCGTCGGTTGTTCCGACGGCATTGTATAATTGAATTTTCTGCCAAAATAATGTCAGGCAAAATCAAACTGACGTTTAATAGTGCGCTTGTTAAACCTAGCACAAAACCGACAACCAGTGACGTCGTGGTCTGGGCCTAGGCATGGGATACAGAAAGAATGGAAATCCTTATGAGGTATTTGCTTCCCACAAGAAATACAATTATTAACTTTTACTGACATCGGTCTGAGGCAAGAAAAAATTTCCCCAACAGGGTACTTGGCTTTATAGAAGACTTTGATTCTGAAATTCGAATTGAAAATCTCAGGAGTTGGCCGACCGGCACTTGCGAACTGCTTATGCTTCGGGCACCGCACGGCAAGAAAGACTGAAGAAAATGGCGTTGGCTGCATCTTGTATACCCCTGGCGCACTGACGTCAGGGAAGAAGTGACCGCAACCAACGCCGGACCAAGACTTTGGAACTCTGGACGACTGCGGGACCGCCTGACGGCAGGATAACCCAAGTGTAATGACTGCAGCAGTGAGACACGAACATCCAGATTTACTGATGCCAAAACAGAGCAATGAGGATTACTGTTCTCTTCAACCGGTTTGATTTCTGGAGAAATCTAAGGATTAAGGGGGTGGGGAGAAAGGCGTAAAAGACCAGGAGGCCAACTGTGAATGACCGCATCCCTCAGGAACTCCCTGGTTGGGGGAATTAGGGCAAAGTAGCTGTTGTATTTGTTGTTCGGGGGGGGGGGGTGCAAAAAGGTTGCAGCATGGTTAGCCCCATTTGCAGAAAATCTCTTCCACTACTTTCTGATTGAGGGACCACTCAGGAGACATTAAGAATGGAGCTGCTCAACATGTTCGCTATCATGTTGGACTTTTCTGGAATATGCATTGCTACAAAAAAGTGGATGGATGAAATCACCCAATGCCACACTCTTAGCTCTTCACGTCACAGGGGACATGATTTAGCTCTTCCTTGTTTATGTACCAGACTACAGACATGTTGTCCGATTGAATCTCCGCTGTCCCCAGAGGAAGAACAGCTTGAAACATCTGCAATGCTAGCAGCACTGCCCTCATCTCCAGGATGTTTGTGTGTAAACTGGCCTCATTGGGAGACCAGGTGCCTTGAACCATCTTCCTCGGATAATGTGCCCCCCACCCCCTTATCTGGTAAGTGTCCGTGGTCATTGTGGCCTGAGGTTGCGGGAGAACAAGTGGGTCGGGCCCTGCAATACCTGATCTCAATGAATCCACCACAATAGGGCTGTTCTGCAAGCATTCGTAATGAATACCTGGTAAGACATCAGTTGCTAGATACTGGACCATTGTGAAGCCAAAAGCCGTAGTATTCTCATGTGAAATCTTGCCAGTGGGACTAAGACTATAGCTGCTGGCATCCGATTGTTAGTATCTGGATTGTGGAAGTCTTGCAACCATCTGATTTGTCCAAAACTGCTCCTACGAAATCCAGTGTGAGCGGAACTGTGACTTTTCATTATTTACTGTTATGCCTAGTTCTGTACAAATCTGGATAACAAGACTCTCTTGCCTGAAAAAGTGGATACCTGGATGGGGTGGAAATTGGGAACGGCACGGAATCCATGTTGTCTCAAGTGAGCCACTATCATTGCCATGTACTTGGTGAACACACTTGGAGTTGTGGCGAGGCCAAAGGGCACTGCTCTGAACTGGAAATAACTGGCTCCCAGCCGAAGCATAAATACCTTTTGGATCACCTGTCCACTTTTATGTGCAGTATGCATCCTTAAGGTCTATGGAGCACACCCAGTCATCCTGTTCCAAGAAAGGAAGTATGGACTGCACCGTGACCATTTGGTACTTGTGGCAAACTGACTTGTTTAATCTGCTGAGATCCAGAATTGGTCTCCAGTCCCCCGTTTTCTTTGGAACTATTTCACTGGGTTGAACATGTCTTGGATTCTTCTGTTGGGGGGGAGGGTCTCGGAAGAATGGAATTTGATATCCTCAGGATATTATCCTCTGCACCAAAAATCGGTGGTTATTTTCAGCCAGGCTCTCCAGTACAGGGATAGTAGACCCCCAAACTGCCTCCAGAGGTGGGCAATCGGGCCTCCTTTCAGGAGTGCTGGAAGGGTCTCCCCCAAAAGAAGGGCTCTCTAGACCTGTGGTTCTGCGGACCTCCTCTGCTGCGAGGAAGGCATCTTCCGGAATTGCCCCCCCCCCCGGAGGAGCTCACTCCACGTGTGTCCTGGTAAGACCCTTGTGATTTCGTGAACTGTATTTTGCCGCCTCCTCTCTGACCTTTAGGGTATGGTCTCTGAAGGGTGAAAAAATGTATGTCCATGGAAGAAAGGGTCTTACCCTCATTCTTACACCTGGATAATGTGTTTTTGCCTTTGGACAAAAAAAGAGACGTTCCGTCAAACAGAGCATTCATAAAAGAAGACTTAAAAGGCTCCGCAGAGTTGCAGAGACGCATGCATGTATGCCTTCTCATAGATATCTTGGAAGCCACCATTCTACTCGTTCCTTCGGCTTCATGAGTAAACAGCCTCATGGAAGTTAGCTACAGAATGCTCATGGAAGTTAGCTACAGAATGCAGGGCTGCCAGCTGGGAAGCAACCTTCTCTCAGACTCCCTCAGCTACTGCTCGTTCAAGGGTATCAGAGAGCTCTTTGATCAGATCCCTTAGTGAAATGGGACAGTTAATTCAACAATTACAAGGCAAAGATCGCTGAAAAAAAGACTCACTTCCTCCATCTATCCATCGTCCTGGAATCCTTATTTGGAGGATGAATAGTGGAACTCTCTTCCGATAATTCCTTTTTAGTAGCTGCTGCCACCATGGCATTGCTGCAACCATTTTTGTCCAAAAAGCTTTATCGGTCGATGCTGTGATAATCTTTTTGGTCTCCAGGGAGTTGGCCAATAGAATCTGGGCTCTTCCACGTCTGCTGAGAGATCAAATCTATGAGCGAATCGGTGGGTGGAGTGACCCAGGAGGTAGACTCAAAGGCCGCCAGGTACAAAAACTCCTCAGGTGAAGGATTACTGGACAGCCAGCCACCTCTCTTTTAAAATCTCCAAGATATCCCCCAGAATAAAACTCCTCAGGAGGTGACCATGGCAATCCTTTTCCCTCACTGAGGTCAGTGTCTTCTGTGGCTGACTCCTCAGTAGAGTCCAAATGTTTCCTCCTGCAGGTCCTCTTCGAAGGGACCTCCTCAGAGGGGTACTCTTGGTAGGTATCGTAAGAGGCAGAGGTACCCCGATGGGTAACCTGTGGCCTAAGGTCCCACTGTCCCTGTGGAACAGCCTGGTCAGAAGAGTTGCGCAGGGGGTGTAGATGGGACTGGGGATGGGGGGTGACCTAGTTACAGAGGCACCTATGGCCCTCTCCAGAGCCCCATAAGCTGACTGCTAATGAGTGCTGAATGCTTGCAGGAAGAAGTCCTCTCCAACTTGGAAGCCAGCTCACCAAGGATGAAGCTGGCACCAAACTCACAAAAGCGGATGCTCCAAGATTCAGAGACTACTGAGAGGGTCTGGGAGTTGACCGCACTCTGGGTCCACCAGGCTCACTATGGCTCTTGAAGCTCTCCAGCTGAGAGAAGGCCAAAGAGCTTTGAACAAAAGTCCAATCTGAAGAAAAAGTAATTTTGGATCTAAGCAAGAAGTCACCAGCCGTATCAGATCCGAAGGCTCAGAGACTTGTCCTGAAGTCGGAGGAGGAACCAAAGGAGGAGTGGATGGCTTGGACAGACCTAAGACCACTTGGGTAGAAGTCAAGGGGTTAGTAATGCCCTGCACCCACAACATTTTCTGGACCATCCGTTCCACATCATCTTCTGTAAGGTTATGGCAGAACAGAAAGACAGCCCAAGGCGATCAAGAGTACCATCTCCTTTTCTAAGCAGACCAAGAAGGCACAGGGTCCATAGAGTCCCTGGCAGTGAGGTTATAAGCTTGAAAGGGCTGAAGATTGGATCCGACCTCAATGGCTCTGACCTATCAACATCGGAGAGGCTCGGAGCTGAAGGATCAGAGGACAAAGTACTCTGTGCCAAAGGCCCCGAATGAGTCATGGAGTTGGAAGGTTTGAAAGATTTAGATCTTGGATCTGATGGAGCTGAGGGAGGTGGTCTCTTCAGTCAATCTGAAGATTTAGAGGTAGAAGAAGCTGGGCTCGAGTGAGATGACCTGGGCGTACCCATAGATTTAGGGGTACCACCAGAAATGGCCTCGCTAAAAGTAGATGGCAAACCCGAGAAGAAGTTTACTCTTTATTTCAACCAGAGCCCAGTGGTTAAAAGAATGACAGATCACAATCTTCCTGCAGATGGTGTGAGCCAGGCAGTACACACAGTGTACAAGTCACTGTATGAAATTTTGTGACTGCACTTAGTACATTTCTTGAAGCCTGTGGGCTTATCTTGTTTCTCAGCCATGGTAAGAAAAAAAAGGTCGAGAGCACACAAATGCACACACCCACACAGACATGCCTACAAAGCAGTATGAAAAAGAAAAAAAATTCAAAAGTACAGAATTTTTTTAAATGCATACAAAAAATTCAGGACAGGAGGGAAAAGCTACCAACGATAGTAGTGCAAATACCGCTTAGGGTACAAGGGAGGGGAAAGAAAAGTAACCTAACAAAAACAGTTAAGTGTGGGTAAAAAGGTCTAAAGAGATAAACAGGGAGGAAAGAAACTAAACTAACTACACAGAAAAGAAGAATTATCTAGGAAAAGTTAGAGAAATTTGAAAATATCACCTAAAAAATCCAAGACCTAATGGTTAAACCACATCTTTGCTAAGCGGCAAACGAGATCTGAGGTAATAGGGAGAGTGTATTGTGGGTAAAGGGAGGTGTCCAAGAACGTTTTGGTTGTCATGAGATGGCAGAGTGATTCCATGGTTCAGATCAGAAACCATATGAGAGGAGAAAATGAAAAATTTACAATAGCAGATTCATTATTTGTATACTGTACATTATTTTTTATGTTATGATGTACTCCATGGCTGTAATTGGTTGTGGTTTGTTCAGTGTCTAATCCCAGTAAGCAAATTCAAAAACATATTAATTAAAAAAAAAAAATTATTCATTGTATTTATGTTTCAAAAAAACTGTCAAAAATTTTTATGTCCATCTTGATAGCTGCCCTCTACATTTTCATCCCTGAATGTTGTGCCTCAATATACTTTCCTCCCTGAATGTTGTGCCTCAATATATTTTCCTCCCTGAATGTTGTGCCTCAATATATTTCCTCCCTGAATGTTGTGCCTCAATATACTTTGCTCCCCTTCCCTTCCTTCTCTTCCAGTAGGTGGGCATGTAAATGTATCCGGGATCACTTCCTATGAAGTATAACCCTTTCTCCAAGTGTCTCAAGAACATGTTACTCTTCCAAAGAGATTTCACATACTTCAGTACCCTTCAAAGCGTGACCGTGTCTCCCTTCATTTCAGTTAACGATTACTATATGCCTTAGCCTCTGCAATTTCTTACACGTGCAGCATTTCACTGACCCTGCTACAGTGACTGGCTGCTTAGTCTGTCTTTCACTCTTCACTATTTAACCTAAAAGACACAGTTGAGAGGCACACTGTATTTTTTTTTCTCTCGTATATGGTTTCACTCCAAGGTCACTTCCAAATTTCTTTAGGCTGTACACATTCCTACAGAATGTGGATCATCCTGCATCTCCCTCTCTATGCCTCCCTCCTTCCTACCAGTATGACAGCAGGTTAGTAGTACAGGATTATCTGTGCAGTGCCCTCATCCCACACAGGACCTATCCATCCGAGTGAGGTACACATGCTAGCATTTTCCTTTTGTTCCTCAGTAGATCAGCAGAAGCCTTCATCCTTTTTTTTTGTTTTTGGAGGGTGGGGACATTTACTCAATACAAAAGCAAAATGTAACCATACATTCTTTGCAACCTACACTCATGGTGCAATCTTTCCTCACCAGCTGCTGCACTTTTGCTAAAACTTTATCTGATTTTCTCCCACCTGAAAAATAAAGCACAAGCCAATACTTATTTTACAACAGCTTGCAATTGTAATTAAAGTTATTCCCTACTTTTAAAGAAGAAAAAAAAATCCAGATACATCTCCAAATACCTTATTAAATCATAAAACATTCACTTTCCCTTAAAAAACAGAATAATTTTATTAAGTGACAGATGCGACTTATATTACCTGACACCGCTATCAACAAGTAACAATGCAGTCTATCAACAAGTAACAATGCAATCTTTCACTATTACAAAGTCCCTTTAATTTTTATCACAGGTGTATACTAGGCTAATGACCACTATAGCCCTTATAAATCTAGCTGCTCAATTCCAAATATGACCCACAAATCTGATTTACATTGAGGGTGACTTATTGACTACCTCTGTCCATCACAGCTATAGGTACTAGACCAGGGGAGGATTTTCCCATTATCCATCCACTGGTTCAAGTTGTACTTAAATAGGGTTAGGGAAGAAGTCTCCTTCACATGGATGGAATGCCTGTTCCAGAGAAACATCTGTCTCTCCAATATGTCCTATTTAGGTCATAAACAAAATTAACATTTTTGATCTAGTATTTCTGTGCAAAAGATTCATTGAGAGGATCCTGGGCTGCCCTGTACACCAGGCAAAGATTACTTCTCAGAAGCCTGTATGATATGAAGTAGACAGGATTTTGAGGCGACCAGCATAGGACTCTGTTTACTCAACGTATTCTGTTTGTATTGAACCTTTTTGGATGCTCCAAGTTGCTGCACGTCTGCTCAGGTATACAGACATTATACTCTTAATATGCCTGATGAGCCAAGTACGGTAGTATGACGACATCTCTGGACCTACATACCATGCCTTTACTGATAAGTTGAGCGATACAGAAGGATTTTCTTACTACCATGGACACATGTTGGTTGAAGATTAGGTTACTATCTACATGAATTCCCAGTTCCCCAACTAGCAAATCAACTTTTAGGGGTGATTTATCAATGATGTAATTATCCAGGGTAGCCAACTTCCCAAAATGTACTATAATGCATTTATTGGCACTGAGTTTTACGCCATGGCTTCAGCACCAAGATTTTGTCCTTGTTGGACCTTCCAGAAGGGTGTTCTCGTCTTGGGGGTGGATTCAATGACTGTTTTCAGTTTGCAGTCATCTGCGAACTTGGGTCAGCCAGAAGCCTGACTTTGACCTCCAAGAAGCCAAAGAGAAGTGGACTAGGCAAAGAGCTCTGAGGGACTCAATCTGTGACTGGTCTCTCTGTGGAAGTAGCCTCAACGATTTGCAACTTTTGGGTCCTAGCAGTGAGCCTGTTAGCTACCCAAAGTGTTACAAAGGGGTTAATCCCCAAATTGGTACTGTATCAAATGCTTCAGCCAGATCTAGGTAGGCAGTATGCATCACCTTCCCCTCATCTATTATCTTTGTGATCTTTTTAAAGAAGTCCACCAGGTTTAGTAAGCATGAACTTCCTTTGACAAAAGTAAACTGGGATGAATCCAGTGCCTGGAGGTCTCTTCACAATAACTACTTCCATGGCTTTGCAAACAAAAATAGTCAGACGAATATATCTGTAGCGATTCCAGGGGTTTTGACAATTTATATTTTAGACTGTTCAGAAGGTATCCAGGGATGCTATCAGGATCCACTGTGGCTGTGTTACAGTTGGAGGGGTTATGTTTGAGGATATTTCTTTGAGGATGTTTGGGGATGGAAGAGTAAAGCTGGTAAAGAATTTGTCCAACAGGTTCACTATATCGACCATCTTGGAGAATGGTGGCACCATTAACCACCAATTCAGCAGAGTGCTGTCTGCTGCCCCTTTGTTTCTGACGCAACCAAAAAAAGCTTAATGGCCATCTTTCACCTGGGAGGCTATCTTAGCCTCAAAGTTGGCTTTGTTTGATCTAGTTAGCCCTCTTAGTTGGTTATTTAGTTTGACAAGAGAGTTTTTATCTTTATGGAAATTACCCTTCCTGATTTTTGCCATTATTTTTCTCCTTTTGTTGCACATCCTATTTAATTTGGGATGCCTCTAGGATGGTTTGTTTCTGGGTTTACTTCTGGTAGGTGCAGCCACTAACATGGCTGTACAGAGTTTCCTGAGAGCAATTCAGCATAGGTTGCTTGCTGTGCTCTCGGGAGTTTGGAGGGGGCATTAAAGTCTGACAAACTATCACTTAATAAAAGGTAGTTTGCCTTTGAATAGTTCCTGTTACTGGTTTTACTGGGTTATGGAGCAGATTTTGAAAGAGACATGTTTATGACTGGACCTTACTAGGGAGGTGTAGTGTTCTTCCACATTTGTGAGCACGAGGTCCAGTACATTGGAGCCTTTGGTAGGTATACTTACTATCTAGTCAAGGGTGTTTTTTTTATGAAATCCAGGAATCTTTGACTGTAGATTTGAGGCCAAGTAGGAATCACAGTCTTTAGGGGGCAATTAAAGTCTCCCACAAGTAGGGTGTTAGGTTGGATGGTAAGTGCCTCCAGTAGGTCCAATTATGCATCTTGAGTTTCTTGGGACATGGAGGGTGACATAGCTGGCTATGATATAGTACAGGATTTTGTATGCAGTGATCTGCAAGTGAAAACAAGTACAGTTGTGTACGCTTACCATAAATGTAGATGTTTAAGTGTAGTCACTGTTGCAGTCCTAACTATTGTGATTGTCTGCTCTGAAAGCCCTCGGCTGGCCTGACTACCAGAGAAAAATCTGTCTCCCAGGCTGGTGGATGTCCAGACCTATGCCAGTACACTCAGATATAAAGGTAGCTAGCCTGCATCAGAACACCATTGTTTTACTGCCCCCAAATAACAGGAGCACCGAGAAGACTGGAGTTATCCCAAAGGA
Organism: Protopterus annectens; assembly: GCF_019279795.1. Taxonomy (NCBI): domain Eukaryota; kingdom Metazoa; phylum Chordata; order Ceratodontiformes; family Protopteridae; genus Protopterus; species Protopterus annectens. The sequence continues at coordinate 57,546,798 of NC_056728.1, read as the reverse complement.
CAGCCTGGCAAAGGAGGAGAGGCCAAGGAAGGGTCCCCTTGGCTGTGTTGCACAGTCCGAAGACAACAACATGCTAAGGGGGCAGGAAAGAATACTGCAACAGTGAATACACTAACATCTACATTTATGGTAAGTACACACAACTGTACTAGGTTCTTCGTGTTTCACTGCTGCAGTCCGGACTACTGGGAAGATTCCCAAAGCAGAAGAGAGCTGAAGGATGCTAGGGTGAACAGAGGATGATCTGCAGAATAGCAGTGGCAAACCCTGCTTTAAACTTGAAGGATGCTAAATGGTAGCATTTGGTGAAGGTATGCACCGAGGACCAGGTGCGGTAACCCTGGTGGAGTGAGATCTAATCCCAGCTAGGGGTACCTTGCCATGAATGCTACAGCAAAAGGAAATGCAATGGGAGATCCATTTGTAAACAGTTTGTTTGGAAGCTGGTTTGCCTTCTGCACCAGCATCAAAGGTAATGAAGGGCTGCTCAGTTTTTCTTAAAGCTTTTGTCCTAGCCAGGTAAAAACGTAGCTGCCTGTGAATATTCAAGGAATGCAGAAATCTCTCCCCTTTATTTTGAAGGTTGGAGAAGAAGGTTGATAGATGACTGCCTGATTCAGGGCGGTGTCAGACATCACCTTGGGCATGAAGGATGGGTTGGTCCCAAGAGAAACGCGATCCTTGTGAAAAATAAGAAAGGGTTAAAATACCACGAGGGCCTGCAGTTTAAAAACTCTCTTAGCTGATGTGATAGCTGGTAGTATTGTTGTTTTCCAGGTTAGAAACTTGAGGTCAGCAGATGCTGCTGGTTCAAAGGGAGGCAAAGTTATTTTTTCTAGAATAAAGTTCAGGTCCCATGGAGGGAGAGGCTCCCTTCTGGGAGGCCTAATGTGTATGACCCCCTGAGAAACTGTCATAAGAGTGAGTGAGAAAAGATAGGTGTGTGTGAAGGCATATAAGCAGAAATGGCAAAAGCATGGATTTTAACAGAAGACTAGGAAAGTCACCTGATTTAGTAGAACAGTCAAGTATTCCCGGATGCTAGCAATGTGAACTGACTGGTTCTAAAGTGGTGGTCTTTGCACCAAATAAAGAACTTTTTCCATTTGTCTTTGTAAGATTTCCTAGGGGTGGGTCTTCTGGACTCCCTGAGGATATCTAGCAGCTGTTTACTTAGGGTGGCTCCTGTGTAGGACATTGTGGGTTCATCCATGCTGCCAAGCTGAGGGTCAGCAGGCTGGGATGAACCACCCTTGTTTTGAGTGAGGAGGTCAACCCTCTGAGGCAGGATCCACTGTGCATGGTTGGAGAACTGGAAGAGAGGATGCCAATGCCGTCTCTGGGCCAGTCTGGGGCAATCACTATTGCTCTTGGGCCCTCCTCCCTTATCTTTAGCAGGACCCATGGAATTATGGGTATGGGGGTAGGTATAAATGAATAGTTGGGACCATGAGAATGAGAAGTTATCTAGTTTCCATGCAAACTCTTGTTGGATCCTGGTGTATGCGGGTGCAGGTGCCAGTCGTGAGGGTCCATAAGATTCCTGCTGAGGCCATCTCCTAGAACATTCTGAACTCCTGGTAGGTACTTTGCGATGAAATGCAGTCCCAGAGTGTGTGCTGTTTCCCAGATTTGCATTGCTAGATGATACAGGGGGTAGTAATGTGTTCTCATGATATATTGATGTACCACATTACTGTGTTGTTGGTCTGTCTTTACTAGCAGGATGCTTGGTGTCCATTTTTCTTTGAAGGCTATTAGGCCGTTTTGTACAGACAGAAGTTCTTTCCAATTGATGTGCTGGTTTCTGAAGTTGATTTCTCACTTCCCCAGGTCTGTAGGTTGTGGAAGTGAGCCCCAGGCTGTCTCTGAGGCATCTGTTGTAACGGTCTGTCCCTGAGGACTGAATATGAAGGGGAAGCCTGGGTTGCAGGCACAAGTCTGTGCCCAGCATGCAACTCCAGTTTGAGTCAAGGAATGAGGGGTATCTAGTGGCTGGGAGTTCTGGCCCCACATGTTCCTGAGATACCACTGCAGGCTGCTTGTGCAGATGGCAAGGGGAACCATCATGATGCATGAAGCCATGTACCCCAGAACTCTTGGAAAATAACCTTTTGGATTGAAGTGACGGACTTTTCGAGGTTTAATGTGAACCCCTGGGAAGATAGGAGGTTCTGGGTGAATTTGAGATCCTCGAGTAGTTTGGAGGAAACTGTTGACTGTATAAGGCATTTGTCCAGGTAGGGATACATTTGTATTCCCTTGGCCCGGCAGGAAGCTATTACTTGAGCCAGACACTTTGGCTCATCTACTGCACCAAGAGTGCTCACAAAGGACAGAACAGAAAATTGATAATGACAGGATCTCCCCTGAAGTGAAAGAACTTCCTGTGGGATTCCTGAATAGGAATGTGAAGACAGGCATCATTTAGGTCTAGAGAGACCATGAAGGCTTGCAGGGACAGTATTGGGAAGGAACTTTTGAAGAGATAATATTTTCAATTTGAGAAGAGAAACTTGACAGGTCCAGGATAGGGCGCCAAGAGACTTCTTTCCTGGGAACCAGGAATACTTGAGCTCTTCTGCTCCTTGCACACACAGATTTTGAGTTTGAACCAGGACCTCTGTCATTTGATTTATTGGGACATCAGGAAAACCTGAGGATTTTAATTGTTCTTTGAAAGTGAGCTTGTAGCCATTTACAATAACGTCTAGAACCCATTTGTCGGAGGTAATTAGTGTCCAGGTATGATAGAAAAGAAACAAGCCTTCCTCCTAGCTTTAAGGTGGGGGGGGGGGTGAAGGTGGTGTGGCTGAGTCACTGAGAGTTGCTGGAAGTGGCTTGGGGTCTAGAACTCAAACTGTCTTGAGGTTTCGGAGGTTCACTGTCAGCCTTTTTGCAGGAGTTGCCTCTGCCCATACGTTTATTCCCTTTGAGGCTTCCTCTGGCTACTTCTAAGCAGGGAGGGAAAGGACTAGTGTTTAGCAGAGACATTTCAACTGAACTGGGGGAGGGGATGCATCTGGAGAAAATCTTTCACCATGACTTTGTCCACCATCTTTTTCAGCACTTCTACTTCTGGGGAAAAAAGAAAATTCTTGTCGGGGGGGGGGGGGGGGGGGGGGCATCTAACAGATTAGATTTAATATGGTCCAAAAGGGCTTGTTCTCAGAACCAAGCAGGTCTTCTAATCACGGATCCAGTAGTGGCAGTTCTGCAAGATGCTTCCATGGCATCATATCCACAGTGTACAGAATGCTTAGCTACCTGTGCACTAACACGACAGAGTTCTGACAATTCCTTGGAAAGGTTTTTGTCCTCCAGAGCAGACTTCTGCTTAAATTGGTCAAGCACAGTCTGCTGGTACTTAATCATATGAAAATGGCAGTTGAGGGCCCTCATAGTGAGTGTGGCGGAGGTATAGACCTTGTTGAACCTCTCAAGGGCCCTGCTTTATCTGTAGGAAGAGGATTTCTGAACGAACTGGCTGTGGCTCCCTTAGGTCCTAGCATGATCACTTCAGGGTCAGCAGAGGAGTTCTTGTAGAGAAATTTGTGGGATTCCTGAAGACTATAAAATCTGCCTGTTTTTTGTGGGGCATGGAGTAGGGGGCAGACAGTCAGACTTAAGTGAAAATTCCTGAAAGACATGATCCACCACTTCAGAATTGGAGAGATAGCCAAAGGCTTATGCTCCAGTAAGTCTAGGAACTCTCCAACCCTCTTAGCCTGTAGGTTAATCCTAAGCCTCTCACTGAAAATGCTGTTTCATGTCATGGAGGGTCTCCCCAAAGGCAAACTCCTGCGGTGGGGAGTCAGAAGGGAGGAACTCTTCAGAGTTCTCATATGATGTGTATGAAGGGCCCTCGTCAGATCCAGAGTCCTCAGAGTCTAAGCCTGCCCCCCTTGCCCCCCAGACATGAGGGGATCCTGAAAATTTTCTGAAGGTTCATCCCATTTCCTTTTACCAGTGGCAACAGTTTGTCTAGACCTGACAAGAGAAAGATCTTCTGCCAGTCTGCCCTGCTGAGAACCTTGTAGAGCTGAGCCAGAAGGCCTAACTGCAGGCCTAGGTACATAAATAAGGCTTCCTAGAAGTGGCTAAGTTCTTAGACCTAGGAGTGTCCAGTGTCCTCATGCCAGTCTTCTCGAGGATGCTGAAAATGCACCACTGCTGTACTGGGCCAAGTTCTCACTGCTGAGCCACCTGGCGCTGCATGCTCTTTGGAAGCCAAGGCCTGTTGAGTGGTCCTGGACCCAAACGACATGCTGTTATCGAAGGCTTACGCAAAAGTTGATGGGAGAAATGGCATGCCAGACTATGAAAGGGACTCGACAAGAGGCCAGAGTAATCCGTTCTGGAACCAAAGGGGGCTGCGTAGGCACCTCACCTTGTTCAAGGATTACAAGCCTGGAAGGGGAGTCAGGTGGAGATGCATGTTTATCCAAAGGCCTGTGCTTTTGTTTCTTACCTTTCTTGCGCTTCAGCTGATCAAATTCAGTACAACCGATGGACGCCATAAACCATGAACAAATTGTTGGCTAAGAAACTTGGCAAGAAATTTAGCACCTGATAGTTCTAGTATTAAAACATGCACAAAAACGACAGCAACATTGTGATCAGGGCCTAGACAAATTAACAAGGGAGTGAAAGTCTCTACGAGGATCTGTTTACCACAACAGAAACAATTACTGACTATTTGACATGAGCAAGGAAAGAAAAGGTTCCTCAATGGGGCAATTATCTGTCTGATGACACTTCTCTCTGACAGACTGACCAAAGCACTTGTATGCTGCTTCGATGCTTCAGGTCTTCCACGGCAAGAAAAGACTGGTGTGACGCAGGCTGGCTGCCTTTATATTCGTGTACTGATGTCGGTCTGAGCATCTGCCAGCCTGGGAACTAGAAAATGTTTTCCTCTGGTAGTCAGGTCACCCGAGAGCTTCGTTACGGATGCAGATTGAGACACCTCCACTTTCAGCCCTTGTCTGTTCATCTACTGGTGAAAAAGTGTGGAAGGCACTGAAACCTTGCACTTCTGGGGGTACTCTGCAGCTTTACACCACATCTCAGTAACTGCACAGACTTCTATATTCGAGTGTAAGGAGGGCTTGGAGGGTAGGGGTTTTTTTTTTTTTTTTTTTTTTTTTAAAGCTCCTGGCTTTGAACAGTAACACCTTCAGGTTCAGTTAAGTTCATTTTATTTCTGTAAGTTTGCCAATTTTAGCCAGCATTCAAATGCCTAGCGTGGACAGGTGCAGACCATCCTTGGAAAGCAACATGGTCTATTAACCATATTCTCCCAATCTGACAAATATTGGATCTCCTTAGAATTACACTAGAAAGACAACCAACTGTTAAACATCATTCATCTTTTGCTCATATTGTGGCATCATGCTCTGTGATGGTAATATGCTGCTCAACGCTAGGTTCATACTAGCCTGAGACAAACAAACTCTGCAATGTCTCTCTTCATACAGTCTAGGAGGGGACATCTCAGGCATTTACACCTAGATGGACTATAATAGAATCTTATTGGTATCTGTGGCATAATGAATTGAGTGAGCATGTAACCTGGTGGATCCTGGCTCCAGATAAGCAACTAACTGCGGTC